>NW_016157266.1:148738-161101 GCF_001687245.7 Rhagoletis zephyria | reverse complement strand
AAGAAGGACAGTGAAAGAAACAAGCGAACAACTTGACGAGAGGAACGACAACTAGAAAAACGGACAAGAACGACATTCGAATTTACGCGACCGCGAGCACCGGACGGACCTCAGGCTTCAACCTACATTGTATGTATTCCGTGTTAAGTGTACATTTTAATTTAATAAAATAAATAAGCAAACCTGCGTAAACTGAAATGGGATTTTAATTTGATTAGAAAGGAAATCCTACACTTATAACAAATAAGGTGATTAAAAAAAAAATGGTTTGTATAATTTCTTTAGTATTTTTTTATTAAATTTTTGTAAAAACTAAAGAGATTAAGATTTTCTATTGTTCCAAATTTTCGCCTGCGGCGCTTTTCCTTTTTCATATAAACTATATTTTCATATATGTATATTTAGTCAAATATGATGTCCACAAGAATTTTTTGCTACAAGTCATATCAAATTAATGGTATTTTTGTGCTCTTTCTGATAAACATATCTGTTATTATAGTAAATTACGTATTTTTTAAAGAAAAACATACATTTTTATAAAAAATTGCCATAATTTCGTTTTTTACCTTTTCTCGCAATGTGTATACATTATATACATAGGTATATATATCGAATGAAAGGTCCTACTGCCTTTCCAACTGTATCCATATTTAGAAAATCGGTTCAATAGTTTTCGAAATATAAGCTTTTGAAAATGTTGAAAATTCCACGTTTAGCCCCTCCTGTCGCCGCCCCTGTCAATTTGCACCTAAAAATGTGCCGTTAAAATCCGGAATAGGGGGCGGGCCACGCCCACTTTTTTTTTCTTTAGCTCAAATGTCAGTATTCTTTAGGTGTTCCGTTAATATCATGAAGCAAACATTCGCACAAAACAAATGAAACACAAAGCTTGATTTTGTATTTTTTTAATTTTTTTATTTGAAATCAAACCACCGTCCAGGCGAATTTATATAAGGTGGTTCTGTTTCATCAGCTGTGAGTGGCGTTTGATTATCAAAATTTTAGGTCCATTCAATAACTTTTCCAGTAAGTACTTGAAGCGAGAGCGTAAAAGAAAACTAGACAGTAAAATTGAGAGGAAGAGACAATTTTCAGAAAAAGTTATTGAACGCAAAATTAGTAACAACTTGCAACTTACGCCATTTTGACACTTTCTGACAGTTAAGTTTTGGCGTGCAATTTTCTTTTTGATTAAGAATATTTCCCATCGTCATAAAAATAAAAAAAAAACATACATTGGATTTAAATTATTCATCCATATTTTCATTTGACTAATTACATTTCATCANGTATATATATCGAATGAAAGGTCCTACTGCCTTTCCAACTGTATCCATATTTAGAAAATCGGTTCAATAGTTTTCGAAATATAAGCTTTTGAAAATGTTGAAAATTCCACGTTTAGCCCCTCCTGTCGCCGCCCCTGTCAATTTGCACCTAAAAATGTGCCGTTAAAATCCGGAATAGGGGGCGGGCCACGCCCACTTTTTTTTTCTTTAGCTCAAATGTCAGTATTCTTTAGGTGTTCCGTTAATATCATGAAGCAAACATTCGCACAAAACAAAATGAAACACAAAGCTTGATTTTGTATTTTTTTAATTTTTTTATTTGAAATCAAACCACCGTCCAGGCGAATTTATATAAGGTGGTTCTGTTTCATCAGCTGTGAGTGGCGTTTGATTATCAAAATTTTAGGTCCATTCAATAACTTTTCCAGTAAGTACTTGAAGCGAGAGCGTAAAAGAAAACTAGACAGTAAAATTGAGAGGAAGAGACAATTTTCAGAAAAAGTTATTGAACGCAAAATTAGTAACAACTTGCAACTTACGCCATTTTGACACTTTCTGACAGTTAAGTTTTGGCGTGCAATTTTCTTTTTGATTAAGAATATTTCCCATCGTCATAAAAATAAAAAAAAAACATACATTGGATTTAAATTATTCATCCATATTTTCATTTGACTAATTACATTTCATCAAATCATCCTTTGTTTACATTTAAATTTCAAACATAACCTCGCTTTTTGACTCCTGCAAATTCCTGCTAGTAAAATTTTTACTTGCAAGAATTTGCAGCTCTCTCGGGTTATTACGCTCTCGAATTCGATCTCTCTTGCAATTTTTTTGGGTTATTGAATGCATTTCCAATAAAAACTTGTAAGTACTAGTAACAATTCGTAACAATTTCTTGATATTGAATGGACCTTTTGTATTTTGCCAGTGAGTGAGTGAAAACGTGACAGTGTTTGCACATACTGTCGCCCTTTTTCATTTGGGGAAGAATAGCTGAAATTGAAAAAAAAATACAATTAATTGTTGTATTTGTTAAATCGATACCACCTTATATGAATTCGCCTTGCCACCGTCAAAGTTAACTCCAAATTTTCAATGTGGACGATTGTGTTTTACAAAAATTTCTTTTTCATTTAACAAGTTAAATGGGGCCAATTTGAAAATAATATTAGTTCTTCATATGTATCTTATCTACTACAATAATTTTTTAATCCTGTTTTATTTGTTGTATAATGTTATTTAGCGTTGATGTTGAGGAATAGTTCTCTTCATTTGATAGATTTGATAAGTTTGTATAACCCTTTTGTTTGGATGCAAGTGGCATTAAATTTTCTCCCTTTCGCACCCTTAAAAATAAGAAAAAAAAAATTTATTGAAATTGGCGTGTTTATTTACATACATACATACACATGATTCAATAATTAATTGCCAGTATGCAGCTCTTAATAAAACGGTCAAGAAAAAAATGCGATATTCTTAAGAAGTGAGATTTGGTCCAAAAAGCGTTTCATAACTTGAAAACTACTTGACAACAACAACAATAACAACACGACACTACACAGCACAGCAAAATATTCTTCGCATGGATTCTTATGGAGCATACCGCACTAAGCGAGACTGCGCGGCAAAGTTGACCAACTAGACAAAAATGTCGCGCCACGTAGTGTTGCGCAGTTCCGCTGCCGCATAGTGCGGTATACCCAGCGTAACTACATACATACATAACATTTCATAGAATATTTTTAACTCGAAGAAATTGTATTTCGAATTGTGAGTGAATATTCAGATACCTTTCATTCTAAAAGAAAATTGTATTTAAAGAAACATAACATTTGAGAAGAATTCGCTAAAGAAAATAAAAGGCGTTAACATTATATCAGCGTCACTGGCATCCATCTTGTATGATGGTTTTGACACAAATAAATTAAAAAATTTGCATCAAAGTGTCGCGCCGCTGCAGTTCCAGTGCGTTATACCAAAAAGTGTCGCGCCGTGCCGCGTAGTGCCGCTGCAGTGCCGCGACGTTTAGAGCGGTCCTACCTTTAGTCAGAAGAATTTTTTGCTGGTAAAATCTTGAAAAATGTCACATTCAACTGAATTTAAATTAACGGAAATTAAAGAACACACGAAAAGTGAGAATAATCTAAAAACTAAATTAAATTAATTGAAAATGGAAGTGGGCAAAAAATAATTAATTTAGTAAGTGCTCATTGTGCTTGTGTGAATGTGTTTTGTACATATATTTCTATTCTTATTTGACATTAGTTTTGTTGTTGCCATTCTTTGGACTAAAAATTTGGTTTTTTGCGTTCCTTTACTTTTTCCTGTTATTCTCTTTTAAAGAGTGCATTTAGCTTACGCTCTTACATTTTGGCACTTTTCAGATTTTAGTCAGAAAAGATAAGTAGTGGATCTATTATTTCGTGTATATGTCCAAGGAATTTTGACATCTGATACTTCACAGCCGTTTGCCTCACTTTTTCCTCAAGAAATAATGGAAGGGGCATTTATTTCTGTTGCAAACATGGTTTGCTTTGTGCTCTTTTTTCACAAAAAACGTTAGAAAACCGTAGTAGAAAGCGTAGCCAAGTTCTTAACAGCTGCGTACTGCCTTAAGGAAATTTGACACAAGAAAATTTCTTGGCCAATTCTTGTACGTCACTTTGAATGGAATTTTTGCTTTTCTTGAGAGCTGCATATTGGCCTTAAAGGTTTGCTCACTAGTGACATTAGAGGTTTAACACTCTCTTAACTTCCTTACAAAAAGTTGCGCACACACCCGCACCCACACCCGATTTTATCAAGAGGGAGCGAGAAAACTGTTTTCTGAGCAAACTTTTTATTAAGATTGTTCCACAAGCTACTTGTAGAAAAACTCGAGCAAAGTTCAAACTGTCAGCGTATATCAAATAAACTAAAAAACTTAATGGTGGAACGCGTATGTGTAACTCGAAGTGACTTGTGGAACAAACCTATTATTGAGTCGTGAAACATACATAAATACATATATACCCAATAAACATTGGGCTTGGTTAACAATTCAAAAGTTATTGTGAAACACATCTTTTTTTCAAGTCTCACCATCGATAATGAATGTGGAACAGGTTAGAATTCGATTAGAAAACTCGGTCATTATCCAGCAAAACGCAACCTTCGTTATCCAATGCATTTTCCCTTCGTTATCAGTTCGAAATCCAGCCCGTTGTCACAAAGAAATTTTAATGGGAGTGATTTTCTTATATTTGCCTTAGAGAATGCGCTGGATTTCACTCATCATAATACAATGGGGCATATTCATAGTCATAATAAAGTCCACTCTAAAGCTAGTAGCAGATTTTATCACAATTTTCAATGGAATATCTGTCAAAAAAGCTTCAACCAACTTTATAGTCGACTTTATTTCAACTATGAATATGCCCAATTACTTTGCGAAGGAGCAACAAAAAATAAGGTAGTTTCAATAAACAACTTTTTGATTAAAAAGCAGATTTTTGAAAATTGCTCAATTGTGAAAAATTCCAAGCAGCGTTACCCAATTTAGGTTTTTGGTTTAGGGGATTTTATATCATAAATGAATAAAATAGTTATATTAACATTTACCTTTAAAAATAATTAAAATCTTATCTGAAAAAATTTTAAGTTAAAGTCGATAACCACTTGCCAAATTTTTTATTTTTAACCGGTATTCACATGAGTTGAATCAAAAGTTGGCTGCACTCCAACTTCATTGGAAGCGATTAGTTGAAGGGCCGTTGACACCAAGCGATTGTTCTTTCAACTAATAGCTGCTTGCCAAATCCTCTTAAGTAAACACCGTTTAGATTAATCAAAATTTAGTGAACATATTTTAAAATTTCTCCAGCGTTCTTATGTCATCTGATTATTTCACTCAATGCGATTCGGAAGGCAAGTATTCGAATGCGAATGATTTGCTTTTTGAATCGCAATACAGAGTAGATCCCCCAGGACTATTTCATATCGGATGCGATTATTTCTGGAATAATTCAAGCCCTGAAATTATTCGATGAGCTACTTAAGACACAGTATTTGGTATGATACAAAAATGAGAAGGTAAAAACGCCGAGGGGCAGCCTGGATATTTCTGAAGTTTGCTAACATAGCAAAAATGTTTTAAAACTTTCAAAACCACAAATACAGTCACAATTTTAGTCTCAAATAAAAGAAAATTTGATTATTTTCACTATTTGTTTTATGTTTCACTTTTATTTAGCATTTGAGTTGCTCTGAAAATTTCAATTTTATTAAGTAGACAAACTGCAAAAAATACAGGATGGCCAACGAATTGGCGAGAGGTTTTAGTTTTAAATACTTGTGTCATGGTATTTGGGTTATTCACAACGGTGTCGTAAGTGGCATATTTATATGTGTCGTAAACTTTAAAAGCTTAAAAAATGTTTAGAAGACTTGAAACCACAAATAACTATTTTTGTGGTTAAATTTGAAGGATTTTAGATATTCGGTATGGCAGCACGAAATGTCAAAATCTGCTTAGTTGCCAAGATGTTATAATGGCGACAAAAAGTGACAATGGAACTACCTTATTTTTCGTGGCGTGCAATATGCCATGAACGTTGGAAAACTAAGTTTGGTTATGAGCTCGTTCTCATTTCGATATGCATATTGGATATCGAAGGTCATTTTCGAACGCTCGCCACAATGCTTATTGGGTATGTATACTACTTACACTGCTTTCAATGTATTTAAATCCGGTACGTTTTTCGTATACGCTATTGCTCCCGAAGCCTCTAGTTCAGCTAACTCCGCCGGGTGCATAGTCCTCTTATGAAAGCGACAACTTGACCCAGTTGAAAATGTCTTTCCACAAAAGTCACATGAATATGGTCTTAGGCCTGTGTGGGCAATCAGGTGATATTTAAGAGTTTTGGCCCGCTTAAATGTTCTTCCGCAGTAATCACATTTGTGGGGCATCTTATCAGAATGCACCAGCATATGATTATTGAATGTAGCACGGCAACTTAACTGCTTGCCACATTCATTACAAATCAGCTTATCTCCATGTATTTCCAAGTGTCTCTAAAAGATATATGTATGTATGAAAGTTAGATGATATCCTTACTAATATTATAAATCCGAAAGTGAGTTTGTTTGTTTGCTACGCTTTCACGCATTAACTACTTAACCGATCATCATGGAATTTTGTACATTGCTGTCACTTAGCCCAACTTAAAGTATAGGATAAATTTAATCTCGATTAGACAAGGGAGAGTGGCACCTCCCGTGCAAACGCAATTTTACATACTGCATTTCTCAGGAAATATTTTTGATACGATTGCTGAAAGTTGGAGATATATAAAATAATAATCTGCTCATGGATGAGGGTTGCCACCTTAAAAAAACATCAAATTCAACTTCAATTTCAATTAAAGGAGTTTTTTTTTATTTGAAAATTATATTAAAAAAATGCATGCCAAGAGGCATAAAAAAGCTGTAGTTTGAATATATTTTGAAAAGGGTTGTCACCTGTGTAAAAAGTCAAATTTGAATTAATTATACGCAAGCTATCTGAAGAATTAAAATATGATCGTCTAACGAAATATTGTTAAGAAATCTTTAGTTTGAAAATTTTGAATAATATTTAAGTCTTTCGAAAGGGTTGCCACCTTTTTAAAAATTTAATTCAACTATTTGTACAGTAAAAGGTGCGCAATGGTAGTGGCGGTTGAATTATCGCTTTAACGCACAATAATACTGGCAAATCACATCCATTACGCCAATCGGAACACAAAAGAGTTCCATTGAGTATAGGTGCAACAGGTCGATTTAATCTGACATTCAAGTCACCTTTTCTAGCTTGGCGATTATTCGTAATGACTCCAGCGCCACCTTGCAGTCCTTTTTGGCAATAGTATTGCCTTTACCGCTACCAAAGTGTGCCATAATAGGGAATTTACATGATTCAACTTTCACAGGCGATTAGTTGAACCAAAAGTTGAACGAAAGTAGGGAGCCGACCAACTTCATTGTAAGCGATTAGTTGAAAGGCTGTTTACACCAGGCGATTGTTGCTTTCAACTAAAAATCGCCTGAAAAATCGCCTCATGTGAATTCCCTATAAATAAGATTTTTAGTAATAGCTTAACTCCAGCGCCAACTGGCGGATGAAATTGTGAAACTACACTATCCAGAGAGCCACTCAAAAGCACACAAAAAACTTCGTGAAAATCCGTCCGGGCATTTAGGAGGATTTCACTCAAAAACCCGCCTACATAAGAATTATATATTTATTTTTGCACGGCACCATGCCCCCTTTTCAAATAGCCCATTTTTCTCCATGAGTATAAGATTGATTTCATATATCGCCGTACCCAGTTCCGGCACTGTACCATGAACACTCCAAAATATGCAGTACGAAAAATTCGGCTTGCATGGGAGGTGACACGCCCCTTTTTCCAATAGCTCCAATTTTTTCCAAGAGTATGCGATTGATATCACATATGTATCTCCATACCAAGTTCCAGTACTCTACCATGAACACTTGCAGATATATGCAGTATGAAAAATTCAGTACGTATGGGAGGTGCTATGCTTCCTTTTCCAATAACCCCAATTTTTACTATAAGTAAATATGCGTTTGATTTCATATATTTCTATACCAAGTTCCAGTATTCTACCATGAACACTTTCAGAGATATGCAGTATGAAAAAATCGGTATATATGGGAGGCGCCACGCCCCCTTTATATATCGAAATTTTGTTTAGCCTATTTACTATCTTGGGGACATCTGAAGCAGGTGTCCGAAATTTCAAAAAAATCGATTCGGCCGTTCTCGAGCTTTGCGAACACATAAAAAACGTCTTTTAAAATATATATTAGTATAGAAGATTGGTATGAATCGAAATGGTTTTGAATATGTATCACAATATGAGTGCCAGACGAAAGAGGTTTAAAAAGATTGCCAACTGTTCAAAAGGTTAAGTTTAAACTTCAATAATTTCTGTGTTCATATGGAAAAGTAGCTTATGTCGAAAGGCTGGCTTTAGTACAATGCGGCATTCCCTTTATTCTTTAAACGACAAGAAATTTTTCGATGAGATTTAACAAGAATATTGACTTGCTACTATCAGAACTATTTCTGGCACGTTTATTTGCCAAACGTTGTTCAACGGCTCAGTGCCTGTGAGTCATTTGCAATCGCATGCTGCGAATGCCGATTTATACTAAATCCAGCCCTTCGACATAAGCGACTTTTCCATACGAACACAGATTTAAATGAATTATTACAATATGGGTGTCAATCGAAATGGTTTTTAAAAGGCTTCATTTCAAAACTACATGTAAGGGGTTTCCATATGTTTAAAATCTCAAATTGAGTTAATTTAAAAAGTATGACAAGTTTGAAAACATTTTGAAGATGGTTAAACAAACTTTAAACCTACTGTATTTGAATAGAGTTTTCTTGAAATAAATTTTACTCAATGTAGCACGTAGAAATTACATANGACTTTTCCATACGAACACAGATTTAAATGAATTATTACAATATGGGTGTCAATCGAAATGGTTTTTAAAAGGCTTCATTTCAAAACTACATGTAAGGGGTTTCCATATGTTTAAAATCTCAAATTGAGTTAATTTAAAAAGTATGACAAGTTTGAAAACATTTTGAAGATGGTTAAACAAACTTTAAACCTACTGTATTTGAATAGAGTTTTCTTGAAATAAATTTTACTCAATGTAGCACGTAGAAATTACATACACTCAGCGAAGCGGGTGAGAGCAATCTAGTACATACATAAATGTTTATATTTTATTACCTTCAGGATATTTTTCGCTTTGAATACCTTTCCACATTCTTTACATACATAGGGCGTGAAGTCAGTGTGGGTTAACATATGTTGTTTCAATAGTTTCTTTGAGAGTACTGCTTCTCCGCATGCGGCGCACACATATGGACTTTCCTGTTTATGTTCATGTTTTATATGTCTGCTCATTGCAATCTTTTTTTCGAATTTTTGGTCACAGTGCTGACAACTAAACAAATTTTTAATATTTTTTTCATGTTCATTTCTGATGTGTTTGTTCATTGCACCCTTTCTTTGGAATTTTTGGTCACAATGCTCACAATTATAGAGCTTTTGGTGATCTTTCATATGTTCCTGCAGATCAAATTCACTTTTGAAAGAACTCGGGCATTGTGAGCAAATGAAAACTCCGTGTTTTTTTTTCATATGTGTATAGTAATTACTCCGCCGTTGAAAACTCTGTGAGCAAATGCTGCAGGAATGGTCAATTTCCTGAGAGATATCTTCAGAGGTGTTTGTGGATTTCTTCGACTTTTTTTCACTTCTCTTACGGCTTTCAGTATCGCTACTTTCCGCAGAATCCAAGCCTCCGAAACTAAATTCACTACTACTACTGTCTTCGTCTTCAGACAATGTACCAGATTCGTGTTCGAATTTTACATTCTCGTCGCCGATCGGATCTTGAGATTCAGTTTTTTTACCATGTTTTGATCTTAAGGTCTTTGACTGGTTTTCATTAGATACCTTCTCAGTTTTTACATCAATGTTCGCAGCGTCAGCATTGCAAGTTACCGATACTAGATCGGAAATGAAAATTTCTTCAACCGGAAGCTCACTTCTATATTGAGTTAACGATTCGTCTTTAAATACACCATACTTCAAAAGTAATCCATTCAAATCTAGGTTTTCTTTGTCTGTACACTTCTGCAGTTCTTCGTACATTTGTTGGGTTTTATTTACGCGGTCTCTGAATTCAATAAGGTTGTTTACCCTCCCGCAGCACCCTTGGCAAATAACTTGTGGCAGTTTATCATCCTCTTTAATCTAAAAAAATGCATTGGTAATATAGTGTACATATGTATGTATATGTAATTTTCATATCTCTTACTTGAACTCGGAAGAATTCCCCTACAACCTGTACTGTGTCTATATTGCAGCTATAGCTGGTTTCATTAATGGAATTCCCACACTGACCAGATATAACATTGATGGACTGAATATCGGCCTTTCCACAGAGGCGGCACCAACTCCTCCATATTTCATCAAAAAAGTTTTCTGCACTATTACCTATTTGTCCTTCCACAGTTAAATTTTTATTCGCCATTATAGATATCTATGATCTAGGTATAGGGATGTATTTTCCACTCGATGTGTAAATAGTCGATGTATCAATGCACCGCTGATTGAGAAAACTGAAATCTCTAGCACATCGAACGGGAAATGTTTAGGGCGACCGCACACTGCACACTTACCGGCCGTCTTCACGTGCTGGGAAATCTCGCTTGCGTGACGACGCATGCGAGAAACCGCACGTGTAGACCGCAAAAAGTACGAAGCATGCTTTTTCTCACATACCGAGCGGTATGCCAGCTCTCGCTTGCTTTCAACTGTCATTTTTGTTGTTTGACAGCTATGTTCTCAATTCGCAGAGTTCTTCAGAGTAGCAACATCGTTTATTTTGGAGGCAATACAAACTTAGAGGCAGCCATTTTTCATTTGAAAATAGTATACATCTCTTTATGCAGATTTTCTAATTTTTTCAAACTTTTAAGAGCCTACAAGGCTTGAACCTTCTTGTTTGGCGACATTTTACAAATGAAAAAGTATGCTGTCAAATGCCCAGTCAACAAAACTCTATCTCGCTTGCGAGAGAAAAAAGCAGAACACAAGCGAAATTTTCAAGCATACGAAGACGGCCGGTTAATCTTCTTCTTCTTTTTTGGCGCTGTAACCGCCTAAGCGATTTTGGCCGAGTTCAGCAAACCAGCCAGTCGTTTCTCCTCTGTGCCAACTGACGCCAATTGGAAACGCCAAGTGAAGCCAAGTCTTTCTCCTCTTGATCTTTCCATCGCAGTGGGGGCCTCCCTCTTCCTCTGCTCCCACCAGCGGGTTCCGAGTTGAATACTTTCAGAGCTGGAGCGTCGGTGTCCATTCGAACGACATGACCAACAGTGTTGCCGTTTTAGCCCTTTGGTGGCTAAATTTGGCTACCAAATTCTATTTTTGGCCACAAAAATTTGAAATTGCCCCTAGCTCTTTTTTTAGCCCTTTTCATTTCATCATTGACATTATTCATCATTGTCATTAAAATTTTTTTTTATGATTTTCATGAATTTAACTCTTCGCTCATAAATTTTTGATTCTTTATTTTAAATCTTAATCCAACACATTTGGATACACAACATTTTTTGTTTTTCCATCTTGGGTATGAATAAATAAACAATTTGGAAAGCCAACTCTTGCACATGCCACGTATAGCTACCAATTCCAGTAATCTACCACAAATATTTCAAGAGATATACCAGATGAAAATTTTTGTTAGTATGGGTGGTGCCACGCCCCCTTTTCCGAATTCGGGGAAACCTAACACAAACCATCTGCATAATAGCCCGACTATGCCGTATAAATTTGGTTGAAATCTTGCACTTATTCTTTATACATATATAAGATGGGAGGTGCCACGCTCTCTTTTCCAATACCGCCCATTTTTATCCATGAGTATGGAATTATTTGTTATACCTCTATACCAACTTCCAGTACTCTACCACAAATATTTCAAGAGATATACAACAAAAAAATTTTTAGTTAGTATGGAAGGTGCCACACCCCCTTTTACGAATTCGGGAAAGCTTCACATAAACCATCTGCATGATAGCCTAAATATGCCGAATAAATTTGGTTGAATTAGGTGAAGCCGTTCTCAAGTTATAAGTTCACACCAAAAACGTGTACTTATTTGTATACATAAGATACATACATATGCCACGCCCCTTTTCCAAATTTGGAGCCCCGATGGAAGAGAAGGATGAGGCATCCAAGGATCTCTTCTATGAGCGCTTGGAGCGCACATACGAGCGCTGCCCCCGTCATGATATCAAAATCGTGCTTGGCGACTTCAATGCCAGGGTGGGCAAGGAAGGGATCTTTGGAACCACCGTCGGAAAATTCAGCCTCCACGACGAAACGTCCGACAACGGTTTGAGGGTGATCGACTTCGCCGGGGCCCGAAACATGGTAGTATGCAGTACTAGGTTCAATCATAAAAAGATCCATCAAGCTACCTGGC
>NW_016157266.1:105364-147109 GCF_001687245.7 Rhagoletis zephyria | reverse complement strand
GACAATGACAACATCCGATGAGGCGGCTCTTGGAGTGTTTGAGAGAAAGATTTTGCGGAAGATTTACGGGCCTTTACGCGTTGGCGACGGCGAGTACCGCAGACGATGGAACGATGAGCTGTATGAGCTTTACAACGATATGGACATAGTGCAGCGAATTAAAATACAGCGGCTCCGCTGGCTTGGTCATCAGTGTTGCCGCGAAACGTTTTTAGTGGTAGCTAAATTCCAGCTAAAAAAGGGCTAAAAAAGAGCTAAAAATCGTCGTTGTGGCTAAAAATGGTAGCTAAATTTTTTTACCTACATCTTATATATAAAAATAAGTGCACGTTTTTGGTGTGACAATATAACTTAAGAACGGCTTCACCAAAGTCAACCAAATTTATGCGGCATATTCGGGCCATCATGCAGATTTTTTATGCGGAGTTTGATGGGCGCAGATAAGCGCGATGTTGAAGAATCTCGCTTTGACGCGGATTGTGGCTAGACGCTCGTCCACCGGGGTGAACGACAGTACTCGGCGACGGAGTCTCTCTCCCACCACAAATCCAACTCCGAATTTGCGCTCCTTTACATGGCAGCTGTAGTAGACGTCGCAAGGCCCCAGACATTGTTTGCCTTGCCCCGTCCAACGCATTTCTTGGATGGCGGTGATGTCAGCTTTTGTCCTTACGAGGACATCAACCAGCCGGGCAGAGGCACCTTCCCCATTAAGGGTCCGGACATTCCAGGTGCATGCCCTCAAATCGTAGTCCTTTAAACATTTGCCGTGGTCGTCATCATAAGGGGGGGTCTCATCCGAGGCTTTGCCTTGCTTCTTCACTGGAAGTGGGATTTACGTGGCGGGTCCCAAGCCCAGCGCACAACCCATTGCTGGGACGGGGGTGGTTTCGCAACCAAATACACGTTTATATAGCGAGCCGCTTGCTCCAAGCAGACACCCGCTTGCAGCCGCACCTACTGGTGAACAGACGCTGCAGACTTCAGTGAGCCCTTAAACCGAATAAGTCAGAGTGGCCCCACCGAAGCTCCCNATTGGTTACCGCATCTCGCACATGAGTTGCTCACGTTGCCCAGAGTGCGCGAACGAGGAGGCAAGAGTCGGGATTGAGTATAGCCATGCAACTGTAACTGCATACCCAGCGCAACGACTGTACCCCGTTGCACGGCCGGTTAATCGGCCTCCAACTATTTAAACGGGTTACCAGAGCTGGGTAATTTTTGATTACGATTGTTTAATTATAATCCTATAATTACAGTAATTGTAATCATGAAAATTATGATTACGAATACTTTTATTGTTATGCTCAAAATATTATAATTAAGCTGAAGCCCCATAGCAGGTTTTTCAGGCATTGTGGCTTGAGGCGCTCAAGCCTGAAAAATGATTTACAGCCGCACTCAGAGTCGTTTAATGATTGCTTAAGGTATCCTTCAGTAACGATTTGAAAAAAATCCCTCTCAGAGTCAGTTAATGATTCGTGAACGGCATTTAATGAACATTAAAGGTAAGTAAACAAAAACCTTTACTTAACTTTTTAACGAATTCTTTTGAAATTTTTTGTTTTCAATAAATTCCAATTTCGATAACGTTGCTGTAATAATAGCAATTGCCCAGTGAGCAGAGCACTTTCGTGTTATTCAGGAGATCCGAGTTCAAACCTCGGCAAGGAATTCTTTTTAATAAAATTTTTTTGAAGTTTTATTGCCGAAAAAATTCCATTTTTTATTTTATTTAACGTTTGGAATTTTTTTTTAATCATCATTTTTCTTTTACTTTCAGCTTCTCAAATTTTTAGTTTTTCTTGTTTTAAAACGATATTTTTTTAATTTCGTTTAGTTTTTAGAAAACATTGCTAAACGATAAATATAACAACACTATTAGCACATCTTTCAATTACTCATTAGAAATACAGAAAAGTGCTTTCAAGATAGTTGCCGAAATATAAAGACTTTTGTCCCTCGAAAGACTGAGGTGAGTTGAAAGACAGATGCCAGAATTGGCATGTTCTTGGTCTTGTTTGTCTTTTAGCAAACAGTTTAATTAAATCCAAAAAAATCGCTTTCCTTTTTAAAGCAATAAAATCTATAAATCAAAAGAAAATTAGTCCAAAAAGGAAAAAATTCAATAAAGATAGTTTATAAAAATTAAACAAGAAAAAAAAGGAAAAAGAAAATTGTCCTGCCCTAGGACTTATATACAGAATAATCAAAATCGGGTAGGATTTGAAGAGTAGACAGCTTTTTTTACACAAAAATATTTTTGCCTCTATACGCCAAACGTTCCAATAAGACACATTAAAAAGAAAATCAAATTTCGTTATGTTTCAGGTGTTAAGCGGTCAGAAAGAAAAGTTCTTTATGTTCCTTTAATTCGCAAGATCATAAGAGACTGCAGTGCACGGACCAGCAAACAAAGGTGGCGCCGTCAGGGTACCGCTACTTTAGTTTTGCCGATTTTGACAGTTGTAGTAACTAGTAAATAAACCTTTGCTTACAAATAAGCGGCAGAGAGAAATTTTAATTATAAGTGAAAAATTAGTTTAAGTTGTGTTAATTTGCAATTTGTGAGTGTTTTCTGAGTTGAAGACTGCGTAAGAACTAATAAAATGAAGTGCCGTGTGTTAAATTGCGACAGCCGCCAAGATGCGTAGATGCAAGTTTAGCGCTGCGACAAATCGCTGCATTTTGTGTATATAGGGCGCGGCAAAGCCGTTCCCGAAATGATTCTTTATTAATATATTGACAGCGTTTATCACAATGATTTCGCTTCTGTTCCAAGCAGCCTCCTTTAGCAAGTTAACTAATCAATCCCGCTGTGATGCGCCGCAGTTTGCTGTACCAGCCTTAATTGCAAAGCAATGGAGTGCACTAAAACATTTGCTGCAGCAGCCTCAATTACGAAGTAATGGAGTGCACTAAAATGTTCACTATTCTCTAATAGATTAGGTGAAACTTGCAATATTTTCGCATTTAGCAAAATTAAAACACGTTTTCGCTGTAAAATTAACTGTTTTGGCAGTTTCAACTCTTTCTTCTTTTCGCTCTATTATTCGTTTACTTGTGGTACACAAATGCCAACGGCCACGACGGCGCAATATTGTATTCTATCATTATTGACTGCAGTGTAGATTTAAACTACCAAATAGTTCATGAAAATTGATTTCTGGTTTTTGCCTTTGCTTGATAGGAATTGTAGAAAAAATTAAGCAAAACGAAGAAAATTTTAACATTTAGGGCCAAATTCACAGTGCCGATTTTAAACACCCTGTCTAACATTTTGGCGGAACATTTATACATTTTGACAGGTACTTTCAGGAAGCTTCCAAGCGGTTTCCAGGCAGACGAAGAACATTTGTCACTTGTATGAATGCATAATGATCAGAGGCATGAACGAAAGACACGCGATCACGCGGGATGGAAAGAACGAAAAAAGTTATTTTCTAGCTGCCGAAATCTCGACGCCATCTTTGTTGTAAGAAGTAAACAACGAAGAGAACGGAGAAAACCGCGAAATTGTTGAACGCATGAACAATCATTTTTATTATGCAAATTCTTCTATAAATCATGCCGTTGTGTTAAATTATTCTTTACCTTATGTGTACACACGTTGTCACAGGCGAAAAAGAAAAAAATTGCAGTAAAGAGCCACGACCAAATTGTAAACAATGAAGAAATGTAAACAAACGGCTATTGTCAAAGTCGTTAAACTTTTTTCCTAAATGCGATTCTAACGGGCTACTCTCCTGCCCGCGTGATCTTGTATTTTTGGTTCATGGATCAGAGGTGGGCACTACCACAAACCAGCGTTCGTTAGAAGCACAGTATAGACAGTAACCAACCTTTTTGGGTTGTTGTTGTAGTAGCCGTTGTTGTTGTAGTTATATTCACTCCTGAGGAAGGCACGGGGTTGTATGCTGCTATTTAATGGCCTTCCTCAGACTTTTTCTTAGATTTCAGGGTTGTGTGCTGTATTATTATTAGATAAATATATTTAAGTATGTCAAATCGTGATTTTATTAAACGAAAATTATCAATGGTGTTGAAAAACCAAACAAACGCTCGTGCGAAAGCTCTATTTTTGTGTATTGTTAAAATTTTAATAATAAATTTATACATGGCGTACTTATTCTTTTGTGGACTTTATGTTACTTGAGAATTTAGACAACGTGCGAGCTGCCAGGTTCTGTTATAAAAAGAATTAACACAAGCTTTTCCGAGTGGTTGCCTTTCAATAAAAAGAATAAACAAATATTTGCAAATAAATTGGATTTATTTTATAACTGACAACTAACCTACGCTTTTTGTTCTTTTCTCCATTTTAATTTTGACTCCTTATTACCGCCAACAACTTTATGTGTATACATATTTACAAGCTGTCAAAATTTTGCGTAGTCACACGAGCTAGGTAAAAACTATGGCATTCGTATTCACAACGAGAAATCTCAAAATTTTTGTTTGGTCTTTCCAAATTTTCTCTTTTTAATTAGTTGGCAAAGGCCCTCAGTGGCAGCGCTCCGAGCGGTGAGATAGTAATTTCATGTCAATTAGTAGAAAAGTTCCATGTTGAAAAAACTTTTTATTATGGCGAGAAAATTTTACATTGCTGCTGTGCCAATTCGTAAGTTTTTACTGTTGCAAATTTTTGACAGTTGCTCTGGTTCAAAAGAAGTTGAGCAATTAAAATCAGAAATTATACAAAAAAGACTTGTCTTTACTGACATTTATTCTTCTAGAACTAAAAGCCATGAATTTATTAGACGCCTTAGTAATAAAATCAAACCAACAGGCCGGGTTGAAAATTTGCATTCACCTCATAGGTAACAAAAATTTACAATCCGTAGTACTTTTCTATTAATTCGCAAATGCGTTTAATTTAAATCGTTTAGAAAATGCGTCATTTATGTATACCATTTTATGTGGAATTATTCAATAAATTTCGTTTTACACTATACTTTTTGAAACTATTTGGAGTTAATTATTTTTTGTTTCTTAAAAGCAACCATGCGTGCTTGGAAGGCGTGTGTACCAATAATTTCATCCCTAGCATATTCATCCCCGAGGAAGGCAGTCACCAAATTCACCGAAGGTTGCTTACTGGTTATATGGTGGTTAGAAGTGAGAATGTGTTAAGGCTCTGTTATGCATACTTGGCATTGCATGCACTGCTATACCATTTTTACGTAGAAATCAAAAACCAACAGACTTTTACGTATGTAATGCTGTGCGTTGGGGAACAGCTTACACGCGAAGCTCATTTAACAGATTCCTTATGTGACAACTCTCAAGCAATGCCAAGTATGCATAACAGAGCCTTTAGTGTGCCTAATTAATTTTGCATGCTGCCGCGTTCTCATCGTTACGCTCTTGCTTGTATACGTACACGCGATGTTTACGCTCTTTGAGCGTGTACTCGTTCTCTGCCCATGATGCAATAATACAAGGTGATATTAGTTGGCAACTTCTCGCTCTAATTCCGCCATATTGACTACCTTACGTGAAACAGTGTTACTTCTTTCACTATTCTTTGCCCATTAATATAGTTGAATGCTTTTTATTTTTTCTCAGTATACACACTTTGTTTTCTTAAAAAGGTATTTTATCTTATTTTATTTCATTTCATAACGAATACGAGTATACTATAAAAAAGCAAATTTTGTTAAGGAGAAAATGTGAAATTTTATATTTTTCCCCCATATGGGGATTCATTTCTTCCCGTTTTTCTTCTCATTCTACTGAGCTAAGGTAGTGTCAAATCGAGCTGTCACAACTGATACCACCTTGCATTATTGCATCATGTTCTCTGCCCATGCCTTGATTGTGAGTCGCTTCATTGGACACCACACTTTCTTAAAAACAGCTGATTTCGAAAAACTGCCGCAGCTACTGCCACTGCGTTATTGTATTTTGGGCTTAAATAAAATAATGGCATTTTTTTCTTGACCGTTTTCTCTAGAGCTGCATACTGGCCTTAAGGAAATAATAGAACGAGAATATATATTCTGGGTTGCCTTGTGCTCTTTTTCTCAAAAAACTTTAGAAAACCCTAGTAGAAAGCGTAGCAAATTTCTTAAGAACTGCGTACTGCCTCAAGGAAACTTTACACAAGAAAATTTCTTAGCCATTTCTTGTGCGTCATTTTATATGGAGTTTTTGCTTTTCTTGAGAACTGCATAAAGGTCTATATAATAAATTCAAATAGATTAAAATGAAAATATATTAAAACCGACTCAAATATAATATGATTCCGTTAGTGTTAAGTTGCTTCCTTCTGTCATAACGTACTTTATCAACAGGGTTTTCATCTTATATTAGTTCAAGTTGATGAGTTAAACATGTTAAATGGGCTTGAACCAGGCAAATGAACAAAACATGTTCATAAGCAAGTTAAATCGCATGCAATTGTTGTTGGAAAATTTAACCAGTTAAATCATTTAACTTAAAACCAGTTCAGCGCAGAGTTGTATCAGAAAGCTCTCTGCTCCGGCCAATCAGAAAGGCCCAAAAGCTTTCATGTGACACGCCAACGTTCAAAAAATTTGTATAAAAATTGTATACATGACTGCCGGCTAAAAAAGAGGCAAGGCGGCAATTAGTTATTTCCCATGAGGTCTCATCGTACGCAGTGATAAATAGTGCATACAAACTAAACATTTTGAAGTCTCTAAGTAATACGTCTGCCAAGGCGAATTTATATAAGGTGGTGTTACTAGCTCAGCTGATTTTGTGTATGTGTTTCGCCGTACGGCTTCTGATATCAAATTGAAAAATTTTGTTTGAATTTCTACACACACTCTTACAGATTTTGACAGTTTATGCCGCCAAAGCAAAAACAAAATACATGTAAATTTTTGTTTTTGTACTCCTGCTATCACCTTATATTAATTCGCCTTGACGTCTGCGTTACACAAAACAAATTGAAATACAAAAACTTGATTTTGAATATTTTTTTTTTTTAAATTTTTATTGGTAATCAAACAACCGTCAAAGTTATCTCCAAATGTTCAATGTGGACGATTATGTTTTCCAAAAAGCTCTTTTTCATTTAACAAGTTAAATGGGGCTAATTTGAACGTAATATAACACTTATATAAAAAAAAAATTGAGGCCGAAATATTCGAAAATTCAAGTTAATTCGAAATATCTCTGAATCTGTTGCGCATCATTTTTTATTATAAAACTTAAAAAAGCCACAGTTGGGCAATAACTTAATTTTTACCCTTAGTTCTATCTTATGTATCGCATCTACTATAATAATTTTTCAATCCTGTTTTATGTGTTGGATAATTTTACTTATCGTTGATGTTGCGGGATAATTCTCTTCATTTGATATGAGGTTTGTTAAGTTTATATAACCCTTTTGTTTGGAGGCAAGTGGCATTAAATTTTCTCCCTTGCGCGCTCTTTTAAAAATAAGAGAAAAATATTATTGCAATTGGTGTGTTTATTTACATAAATTCATACAGTGGTCCATAAAATAACAGGAGTGCGATATTTTGACCAGTTTTGGCTGTTGTTGTTGTTGTTGTAGCGGCACTACTAGGCCCCGCCTGTTACGGGTCAACAGCAACAACAACCAGTTTTGGCTATTTGTCTTTGGTTTATTTAATGTTTATTATTTTTTTATAAAAGTCTAGCTGACTATACATCAAACTCCATATAAATTCAGATTTAAAATTTTGTACAAAAATTATTAAAATTTCGGAAATTTTCACCCAAATTTCGAACTTTTTAATAAGAATCTTTAGAAAAAATTGTGTTATGCAGTTCTGTAGCCCATTTAATTGTAATGAAGAGCAAGTTTCAAGTTGCTAAAAAATCCCGTTGATTTTTGAGGATTTTTTTGGTTGAAGGTATTTCACGTTTTTTCCATACAAAGTATGTTCGACGATTTTCTTTTATATGGAGGACACTGCCAGCAAAAAAAAAAATGCCAAAAATCAGTGAAATTTTTTAGCAGTGTGAAACTTGCTACTCTTTATACTAGAATTAAATAAGCTACAAAACTGCATACCCAATTTTTTTTTTCTAAAAATTCTGATTAAAAAGTTTGAAATTTGAGTGAAAATTTGCGAAATTTTTATAATTTTTGTACAAAGTTTGAAATCTGAATTTATAACCAGCTAGACTTTTATAAAAAATAATAAACAAAAGACAAATAGCCAAAACTGGTCACAATATCAACTCTTATTATTTTGTGGACACCTGTATTTATATCGTCGCCTGGCGCCCAATATCTCGAATCTGCCAAGTTCCATACCACGTATAGGGTAGTCAGAAAATTTCATAAAAGAGCAAATAAACTTATTTTGTTCAAAAATTTTAAATGGGTTTCTAATTGAACTTGCTAAATATGAGCTTTTACAATAATTATTGACCATTACATTTGTGAAGTAGGCAAGCATTGATGCAGGGTAACCAAAACTAATTTTTTTCTGCGCCACCTCATACGTGGCATTGAATTTGGCGGATACGAAGTATTGGGCGTCAAGCGGCGATATATGTATACTACTTACACTGCTTTCAATGTGTTTAAATCGGGTACGTTTTTTGTATATGGTATTGCTCCCGAAGCCTCTAATTCAGCTAACTCCGCCGGGTGCATAGTCCTTTTATGAAAGCGACAACTAGACCCAGTTGAAAATGTCTTTCCACAAAAGTCACATGAATATGGTCTTAGGCCTGTGTGGGCAATCAGGTGATATTTAAGAGTTTTGGCCCGCTTAAATGTTCTCCCGCAGTAATCACATCTGTGGGGCATCTTATCGGAATGCACCAGCATATGATTATTGAATGTAGCTCGGCAACTTAACTGCTTGCCACATTCCGTACAAATCAGCTTATCTCCATGTATTTCCAAGTGTCTCTAAAAGATATTTGTATGTATGCACTTTAGATGATAACAAATGCTTATATTTATTACCTTCAGGCGATATTTCTCTTTGAATCCCTTTCCACAGTCTTTACATACATAGGGCGTGAAGTCAGTGTGGGTCAACATATGTTGTTTCAATAGTTTCTTTGAGAGGACTGCTTCTCCACATGCGTCGCAGACATACGGGCTTTCATGTTTATGTTCAATTTTTATATGTCTGCTCATTGCGCCCTTTCTTTCGAATTTTCGGTCACAATGCAGGCAACTAAATACATTTTTACCATTATTTTCATGTTCATTTCTTATGTGTTTGATCATTCCACCCTTTCTTTCGAACTTTTGGTCACAATAGTGACAATTATACAGCTTTTGGTGATCTTTCATATGTCCGTGCAAATCAAATTCACTTTTGAAGGAACTCGGACATTGTGAGCAAATGAAAACTCCATGTTTTTTTTTCATATGTGTATAGTAATTACTCCGTCGTTGAAAACTCTGTGAGCAAATACTGCAGGAATGGTGAATTTCCCGAGAGATATCTTCAGATGTTCTTGTGGATTTTTTTGACTTTTTTTCACTACTCCTACGGCTTCCAGTGTCGCTACATTCTACAGAATCCAAGCCGCCGAAACTAAATTCGCTACTACTACTGTCTTCGTCTTCGGACGATGTATAAGATTTATCGTCAAGTTTTACATTCTCGTCGCCGATCGGATCTTGAGATTCAATTTTTTTACTTGATCTTAAGGTATTTGGCTGATTTTCAATAGATACCTTCTCAGTTTTTACATCAATGTTCGCAGCGTCAGCATTGCATGTAACTGATACCAGATCGGATATGAAAATTTCTTCAACCGGAAGCTCACTCCTATATTGAGTTATTAACGATTCGTCTTTAAATACACCGTACTTCGAAAGTAATCCATTCAAATCTAGGTTTTCTTTGTCTGTACACTTCTGCAGTTCTTCGTACATTTGTTGGGTTTTATTTACGCGGTCTCTGAATTGAATAAGGTTTTTTACCCTCCCGCAACACTCCTGACAAATAACTTGTGGCAGTTTGTCATCCTCTTTAATCTAAAAATATGTAGTGTAGGCAAACATACATACGTATGTATATGTAACTTTTATTTCGCTTACTTGAACTCGGAAGAATTCCCCTATAACCTGTACCGCGTCTATATTGCAGCTATAGCTAGTTTCATTAATGGAATTCCCACATTGACCCGATATAACATTGATGGACTGAATATCGGCCTTGCAACAGAGGCGGCACCAAGTCCTCCATATTTCATCAAAAAAATTTTCTGCACTATTTTCCAGTTGTCCTACCACAGTTGAATTCTTATTCGACATTATAGATAGATATCAATGATCTATGTATTTAATTTGTTTATAAATTTTTTACGATTATTTTTTTATCTGCCACAAAAACACCTAGTGATGTTCCGATACCAGTCCTTAGAAGTATATACTCGAGTACCTCTACCAAGTACCGAGTATTTTTTGTACTTCGATAGCTAGAATCAAGGTACATTGAACAGGTAGTATCAGTAGAGCAGCTGATTTGATTTATTTTCAAATTATTTGGTCTCGAAAATGTCAAATATTTTTAATTTTTTCTCACAAAAATTCTGAATTGTTAAAATCCATTTGCATGTGAAACCTTTTTCCATACAAAACAAGCGATTGAATAGCAGCTTTTGGAACGTTCGCCCAACTCNAAAAAAAAAAAATGGAATCGATAGAGATGATTGAGCTGAGTATAGCGGTATACTTCTTTTTTTGGCAAACAACAACAACAAAAATTATCAAAGGTTAAAGTTCAAAATAAGCAATTATTGAAATCAAGATTTCTTAAAAACTGATGGATGGATCTTGAAAATTGTAATAAATGTAAATTTTAGTAAATGTAAATAATTATTTTACAATAATTCAATTTTTGTAAGAACTATACAACATATATATAAAACACGTATAGCAAATTAAAGGGAATCAAATTTGCTATTAAATAAGATCAACATTTTTAAAATCCATTCATTCGTTTTTGAGAAATCTTGATTTAAAAAATAGCTTATTTTGAAATTTAACCTTTGATAATTGTTGTTGTTGTTCTTTGCACAAAAAAGGAAGTATACCGTTATACTCAGCTCAATCATCTCTATCGATTCCAATATTTTTTTTTTTTAATTTGAGATTTGGAGCCCAACTGCATTTATGCCGCAAACTCATTGCAAATGCTGTCAATGTAATAATAAAGAAACATTTCGGGAACGGCTTTGCCGTGCCCTATGTACACAAAATGCAGCGATTCGTCCCAGCGCTACACTTGCATCTACGCATCTTGCATCTTGACGGTTGTCGCAATTTAACACATAGCACTTCATTTTATTAGTTTTTACGCAGTCTTCAACTCAAAAATCACTCACAAATTGCAAATTAACACAATTTTCACATATAATTAAATTTCTCCTTCGCTGATTTGTAAACAAAGGTTTGTTTACAAGTTACCACAACTGTCAAAATCGGCAAAACCAAAGTAGCGGTACCTCTGACGGCGCCACCTCCTTACGCTGCACCGTGCTTCGATAGCCGTGTACAAATACTTCATGGGTATCGGGCACGATTGAGGCAATACAAAGGTTGCGCCGACCTCGGACCGCTATTCCTCTCTTAACGAATTTGACAGAATCGTTGTTTGCATGACGTCAGACTTGTGCAACTAGTTTACGTTTTCCTTGCAACATTTTTTCTTCTTCCATTCTTGCTCACGTTTTGGCATTTACAGTATTGGCCAATACAATAGCACCCCCATTTCAAAGTCATATTGTTTGCCACTCATGTTTATTTATTTATTTTTAAGAATTTTCAATTAAAATACAGTTCATTCTCTGACAAAACTCACATAAACTTAAGTTTAAAACTTTTTAAAAGTCCGCAAAAAAGTGCAACAAATTTTCACCCAAATTTCAAACTTTTTTCTCAGAAGCGGTAGAATTTTTTTTGAATACGCAGTTTTATAGCCCATTGGATTTTAGTCTAATAATGTGCAGGTTTCAAGTGGCTAAAAATTACCGATGATTTTTTAAATTTTTTATTCGCCGAGGATGTTGCGGGTTTCTGCCATATAAAAATAAATTGTGTTTAGTCGTTATATGGAAGCAAATGAGACAAATAAAATTCTAAAAAATCAACGGTAATCTTTAGCGACTTGAAACTTGCACATTATTGGACTAAAATTGAATGCGCTATAAAACTGTATACTCAAAAAAATTCTAGAGCTTCTGAGAAAAAAGTTTGAAATTTAAGGGAAAGTTTGTTGCGCTTTTTTGCGGTCTTTTAAAAAGTTTAAAACATGGGTTTATATGGGTTTTGTTAGAGAATGAACTGTATTTCAATTGAAAATTCTTAAAAACAAATAACTAAACATAAGTGGCAAACAATATCGCTTTGAAAGGGGGGTGCTATAGATATGTCCAATACTGTATCTCTCGCAATTGCACCAGTGTGACGTCACACAAAAGTTATTCTCAAAAATTCTCTCTGATCGGCGCAATCTTGTATTCTATCATTCTTGGGTATCGAGCACGTTGCAGCCTGGTTTTGAACGAACACTAAAAACACATGCATAAGGAAAATTTAACGAGAATATGCACACTAGGAATGTTTGATATCGTATCGATTATTCTGAATATCGATATTTCATAGGACGATCATCGATTTTTTGAATCGATATTCCAAGGCCGATATATCGAAGACATCGATACTTGAAATTCGATAATTTGAAATTTATTTTTCATCTACAAAAAAAGTGTACGGAAAAATACTAAAGCAGGTTTAATCAGCAGCTTGTGTGATTTATTTAGCTCTTAAGTTTGACAAACCGCTTGAGTCGACCAGCATGCCGTTCCCACGACAGTCGGGTCTACGTAACCGGAACGACCCAGATTTATATCTGGCCAAGGACTGTCACTCCAGCAACACTGCCCAAAATCTCTTTGGGGAATTTGTATGCTGTTACAACAACAACAACAACCAGCATGCCGTTTTATTCCTCAGTTAATATATTTATTTATTTATTTACTTATTAGTCATTTGACCTATATACATTCACGTATATACATTTGAATTATGTATTGCAATATATAATAAAGGTAAAGTTAACATTAATGCTTAAAATAAGTTAACCTGTTACACTTTTCCTTCTAAGCTATATAATAGTTTATGTATATTTAACTAAGATAGCATATTCTCGATGCTGTTGGAATGGACATGATTCCAAGCAGTACCGTAAATATATCACGTACGATATGCGGTCAAAGGGCCGGTTGCTCAAAGCCTGGTTGACACTAATCACCGGCTAACATCGTTATCGACGTTTTCTACTCCATACATATAATACGGTGTCGGTGACGTCGATAGCAACCGGCCCTAAGTGTGTAATTTCCAGAGCCGCCACAACTGAGCGGTTGGAAAGGACTAGTTTCCATGCCGATCTTCTTATTTCATACATTATGGGTGATCTGAATGGACTAGATCCAGAGTCATCCAGCTGGTACGGATGGAAAGGACTAGTTTCCATGCCGATCTTCTTATTTCATACATTATGGGTGATCTGAATGGACTAGATCCAGAGTCATCCAGCTGGTACGGATGGAAAGGACTAGTTTCCATGCCGATCTTCTTATTTCATACATTATGGGTGATCTGAATGGACTAGATCCAGAGTCATCCAGCTGGTACGGATGGAAAGGACTAGTTTCCATGTCGGACCTTTCTATCTGATAGCCAATGTTCTACAGTGATCAAGTAGCAGCCTTTTGAAGGTACCAACGTTTTCACAATTTTTTATTTGAGCTGGAAGTTCATTGTAACATTTTAATCCCTTATAAAAGACGTTCTTCTTATCTATTTCCGTTTTATACAGCGGCAGCCTGAAGCTCTTATTCCCCCTGAGTAAATACGAATGGGTTTCACTATTATATCGTAGGATATCACTCAGATAATCTGGAAGTCTACCTTGTTTTATGTTAAACACGAATTTCATAGCGTGATAGAAAATTCGCTGTTTCACGCTCAGCCAGTTTAATTCTGCGATCATTTCCTGTATGGGTGCGTCGTACCGCTTGTTCAAGATAAATCGCATAGCCCTATTTTGCATTTTTTGAAGCTTATCTATTTGTGTGTCACTTGCTATAAAAAAGATTGTTGGACAGTATATGAAATGTGGTTCAACTATAGATCTGTAGACCAGAGTCTTATACCTCCTTCCTAAGTACTTACATGATCTTTACTTGAGACCAATTTTTTTACCAATTTTTGCTACTGTGTAGTAAATATGTTCCTCAAATTTTAACTTATCATCGATATATATACCTAGATATTTAATGATTCTCACTTTCTCAATTACTTCATCTTTAATTTTTAAACTGTAACTATCGGAGCTAACGTTAGCCGCTCTAGATATGACCATAAACTTTGTCTTGTTCACATTTAATTGCAGTCTGTTTACGCACAACCATTTATACAAACAATGAAGGTCTTCTTGCATTTTAATCATTGCACTGGGTAGATTACAGTCACCGAGGGTTAAGAGGGTATCGTCGGCGAACAATTTTATCTTACAATACTTCAATACCGAGTTTATGTCGTTGATATAAATATTAAAGAGAATTGGAGCTAACACCGACCGTTGTGGTAGACCAATATCTACTGCTACCTTTGTGGATAGAGCTGTGCCAATCACCGTTTGTTGCTTCCTATCAGAAAGAAAACTACGAAACCATGTAAGTTCGATGTTATCTATACCAATATATTCGAGTTTTTTTAGCATTATTTCCCTGTCGATTGTCTCGAAGGCTCTCTTAAGGTCCACAAACAGCGCCAAGATAGTTTTCTTGGAATTCAGGTCCTCATTCCATTGTGATAAGATCAAGTTTAGAGCTGTTTCGCATGAGTAATTAGCCCTAAAACCCGACTGCTCCTTAATGAGTATTTTATTTGACTCAGTATAGTTTAATAGTTGATGTTTTACAACCGTTTCTAAGTTGGGAAGGGTGTTTATTGGCCTGAGCTCCTCCGATTTTATGGTGTTTTTGACCTTTTTTATTGGGACAATGGTCGAAGTTCTCCATTCTGTCGGAACTACTCCCAACTGAAGGCTCTTATTTACTAATAGGGCGTAAAAGTGACCCATGTATTCAACGGAGTCTTTGATTACACCCTCGGATAATAAATTATTTCCACCAATTTTTATCTTGAACTTCTTTACTATATGGATAATATCATCTGTACTAATCTCATAAAATTTAAAGGTCCCTCGACCATTTTTATGTTGAATCGGATCATAGTTAATGTTTTCTATATTCCTATTAATATCGCTGATACTATCAACAAAGAAATTGTTTAACTTGTCAGCGATTTCAGTACTATTACTATATATTTTACCCTTGATTCGAACCCCTTTGATGTTTTCTTTGTGATCCGCATTATTGACAATATTCTTCAAATGTTTAAACATTAAACGGCTATCACCTCTATTAATTTCCACCTTGTATTCCATATATTGTATTTTTTTTAATTCTAATCATTTTTTTATACGCTTTCTTTATTTCATTGTATTCTACCCAATCACCAGTGATCACTGCCCTTTGGTATAACTTAAATTTTTCTTTATTAGTTTCAGTCAATTGTCTGTCATACCATTTCTTTTGGATTTTGACCCGCTTTTGTACACGAGATGTTAGTTTATTCATACTCGAAATCAAACAATTATTAAGATGTTCGAGCATACCATCAGGACTGAGACTATTCAGGTCAGCGAAGGGGCATTGTCGCAAAAGATTTATGAGGTTGTCTGGGCTGTACCCATCCCACAAAGTTATTTCAGACAGTTTACTCATAGGGCCTTGTTTATTTATATCGCATTTGAACATTATAGTTTCATGATCCGATATTCTATGTTCCTTCGCTTTTTCACATGACACTTCCTTAGCGTTCGCGTACAATAAGTCGATCAGTGTTTCGGAATATTCAGTAACCCTAGTATTAAAGTTAATTAACTGTTTCATAGCCTGATGGGCGAATATCTCATTCAGTTTCTTACTATATGTCGACGTTATATTCAGGTTTATATTAATATCTCCGATAATAATGGTATTTACCATGTTATCGCATATTTCCGACAAAATGGTCTCCATATATGCTAGAAAATCCGCATCACTTGAACTAGGTGAGTGATAGACCACCCCGATTTTCCATTTCGTTTCGAGATTTTTCAGTTGGATAACTACACACCAAACATTTTTATCGATAGATTTGTCTAGTTTTATTTTAAAATCTAGAACGTTACGCAATATTATGATTACCCCTCCTGTATGTCTACTGTACGAGTCACATCTTACAACTTGATATGTTGGAAACTGTATTTCATAGTCATATATTTCCTCTGTTGTACAAGTTTCGGAACATAGAACTATATCCGGATCAACAATTTCAATTAGCCTTTCAAGTTCTATTTTATTAGCTATTATACTACTTATGTTAAGATAAATGCATTTCAAGTAACTGTTATGCTTTTCCTGTACTGGGTGAACCGTCAACTCCATGCCAGGGTTCCTATTAACTGACTGTAATTGTTAAGAGCTGGCTCTATTTCTCCTATGCTCTAGTTTCTTAATGTAAACAGGACACTGTCGGTTTGTTGTCAAGTGGTTCACGTCGAGCCCTAGATTAAATTTTTTGTTTGCACGAATGCAATTGATACACTTGTTTATTTGCTCCTTTGTGCACTCCATTGTTTTATGATTACCCAAGCACTTCAGGCAGACCTCTTCATCCTTGCACTTCGTAGCTATATGATTGAAGCCCTTACATTTGTAGCAGACTGACACACCCATACCATCTTGTACTCTACATTTCTCCCAGCCAATATTTATTTTTTCGGTTTTGAGCACTGCCGAGAACGTATCAACGTCCGTTTCAATGAGCACATTATAGTATTTAGACTTATCTTTCTTGACTTCAATGTATTTAATAATTTTAAAGTCAGCACTTTTTAAACATTCATTTTGTTTTTTTTATCATTTCTACAAGTTGCTCGCTCTCATATTTAAAGCTTACTCCAAACGCCATAAACTTGGGTTTAGGCGTATTCGGCACTCTAATTTCATAGCGATCACTCATTTTATTTGCAATTGCAGTCTTTATTTTATCGCGCTCAGATTCGTTTTCGCTTTGAATAACGATTGTACCACTTTTCCTACCCTGCACATTGCTTATTTTTAGATCAGACGGATCAACGTTCTAATTCAGGTCCTCTTTTGTTTTCATCGCGTCTTGCTTCTCTTTCGGTTTTATGAGGGGTTTCTCTTTATTTATTTTCGGCTCTTTGTGATTCACTATTCCGCTTTTTAAACGCTCAGCATATGAGGCCTTGCTATGATGACTTGTTTTCAGCTCTTCACTTACTGACTTTTTTATTTCTTCACATATTTTTCTACTTTCACTCTCATTTCGTACCATAGCTTCGCATAGATCTTGGCTATGCTGTTTCACATCTTCAGCTACAGCTTTCGTCTTATTGGCCTCAGCAATGCTCCTTTCGCATGTTTTTTGAACTCTTTGCATTGCATCTATACGCTCACCGAATTTCCTCTCTATAGCTTCTAAAAGGAGCTTTAGCTCTTTAACCTGCATTTTTTGCGATTCTTGAAAGTCGTCTTTACATTCTTTTATGTTTTTACTATTATTCTCTATAGAGATATTCATGTTTCGCAACACCTCATAAATATTATGCATATATGTGAGACAACCATCACACATAAAGCGCACATATGCATTGTCCGCAAGTACTTTTTTACTGTACTCATCGAGATCAGAGGATTTATTTGCCCAGTAAAACACTTTGCCGCCACGATCCAGAAAATAAAGGCCGCGCCATTCGCGGACCGCTAACCCTCTCTTCGTCGATTTGACAGCATTCACCCAATCGCTGACGTCATAAAATACATTTGTTTACATTCTGTTGCCNTCAACGTTCTAATTCAGGTCCTCTTTTGTTTTCATCGCGTCTTGCTTCTCTTTCGGTTTTATGAGGGGTTTCTCTTTATTTATTTTCGGCTCTTTGTGATTCACTATTCCGCTTTTTAAACGCTCAGCATATGAGGCCTTGCTATGATGACTTGTTTTCAGCTCTTCACTTACTGACTTTTTTATTTCTTCACATATTTTTCTACTTTCACTCTCATTTCGTACCATAGCTTCGCATAGATCTTGGCTATGCTGTTTCACATCTTCAGCTACAGCTTTCGTCTTATTGGCCTCAGCAATGCTCCTTTCGCATGTTTTTTGAACTCTTTGCATTGCATCTATACGCTCACCGAATTTCCTCTCTATAGCTTCTAAAAGGAGCTTTAGCTCTTTAACCTGCATTTTTTGCGATTCTTGAAAGTCGTCTTTACATTCTTTTATGTTTTTACTATTATTCTCTATAGAGATATTCATGTTTCGCAACACCTCATAAATATTATGCATATATGTGAGACAACCATCACACATAAAGCGCACATATGCATTGTCCGCAAGTACTTTTTTACTGTACTCATCGAGATCAGAGGATTTATTTGCCCAGTAAAACACTTTGCCGCCACGATCCAGAAAATAAAGGCCGCGCCATTCGCGGACCGCTAACCCTCTCTTCGTCGATTTGACAGCATTCACCCAATCGCTGACGTCATAAAATACATTTGTTTACATACTGTTGCCATTTTGACGCTTTTCGCACCAAATTTAGTGGGTATTCAAAACGCGACGCTTTTGGTGCTTTTGTTTTTAGTTTGAAGACATCAAATTAGAAAATCTTAACAAAATGGAAGTAAAATTTATAGCAATGGTAAGTGTGGTAAGCAATTTTACAAAAATTTAAACAAAATCACAGCACAGTGACAGTCATAAGCGACAACGAAATATGTGCAGCACCTTCAATCATGCCAGAAGAAATCGACCGTTGTGCAAGAAACATTGATTTTTATTAATTTGAATCGGCATCCTTACAATAAAATTATGTATTCATATAAAGTCCATAAAATACACCAATAAAAATTTGGTGCTTTTTCAAATTCAAAACTTGGCAATACTGGCTTTTGTTCGATGCTTCTTCTTTTTCTTGTCGAGTTCGTCTTGCTCTCTCATTCTGGTATATTTTGACGTCACGGCCAGTTGCTCTCAGCTCGATTGGCGCAATCTTGTATTCTATCAAGAATTATTGAATACAAGATTGCGCCGATCAGAGAGGATTTTTGAGAATAACTTTTGTGTGACGTCACACTGGTGCAATTGCGAGAGAGAAATGCCAAAACGTGAGCAAGAATGGAAGAAGAAAAAATGTTGCAAGGAAAACGTAAACTAGTTGCACAAGTGTGACGTCATGCAAACAACGATTCTGTCAAATTCGTTAAGAGAGGAATAGCGGTCCGAGATCGGCGCAACCTTTGTATTCTCTCAATCGTGGTATTCTATCATTCTTGCTTTGCCGCATATACCTTCACAGCGGATTCCACTCTCACCGCGTATTAGGCCTTTGCACTTTGCATCATTTTCTTGGCTGACACTTCACTGCACTTTTCAGTGTTTTTTATTTATTTGCCGACGTCCCAAGCCTTGTCGCACGGTGTTATCGACACTTGTGTTTATTCATGATACAAATATTTAAAGGTAAAACCGCTCGCTCAATTCGTCCGCCATTGGGTTTTTTTTTTACGTTTGCTAGCATTTTGAGTTTTCTCTCTCGAAATGCTTCTAATGCCAAAGAAATTCAAAACCAAATGAAAATTTATGATTTGAAATATTTATTTATTCAGAAGTTGAAAAAACTAAAAAAATTGAAAACGAAAAATTAGTTGCTGCTTTAACGGCTGCCCAAATTCCTTTTCCTCTGCAAGCAAAGCAATCTAAAGATCCTCAAGTTCCCGCAACTATCGTATATGCAGCAAAAATGGATGGAGGTTTGTGGTGTTATGAAAACGGATTTGCCAAAGTGCCCCTATGTATGCTCGACTCATTTTTTGCCATACCACCTGACCCAATGTAAGCACAAATAGTTCTTTGCAAAAGTGCAGTGCCTTTAAGGTAAAATATCTTCAAACGCATGCCAAAAGCTTCGCCTAACATGCGGGCAGAAGTCCATTACTGACAATTTCGTCCATTTATTTATTTACATATGTATGTATATTCAAATTTTGTTGTTTCGACAGAAATATATTTCTTTGGTTTGTGTGAAAATAAAAACAAACAATTGCGAAATGACGGCGAGAGAAATTTTCAAAATGCTAGCAAACGTCAAAATTCCTAAAGTTGGCTCTCAGCGATTGTACCTTATAAATATTTTTATCATGGTGTTTATTATGGTTCACAATTCGTTCTTTGTGTTTGTATGTATGTGTTATGTTTACTAGATGTGAAGCACGAAGCCGCTGCTGCGCGCCTTTTCGCCTATCACTATTCTCTTCACTTTCACCGTTTTCTTCCTAGTCAAAGTATACTTTAATTTAATTTGATTTGCTTAAACTAGTGTCACTATCACTTTGCTATCTAGCGAAATTCACTTTCCGATTATATATATGAATCGCTATTTGCATTTGAAATCGCGTTAAGCTATTAAAAACCGCTTAATTTAAAAAAATTCGTGGAGCCAACCCTAACGACCTTTCACACCCACGATTTTCTTGCACTTCGGCAAAATAGTTGCATTAAAACCCCGCACAATGAAATGTAAACATATTTTTTACATTTATGATGTATTTTTAGTAAATTAAGTATGTTTTTATAATTATCACGCACTTGTATATGTATACGCACATATAAGACCGCACTCCATCATTTGACTTTTACGCGAGATAATAAGGCATACCATACTCCAATTTTTCCAGAAATACTAAAAAATATGATTCCTCGTTTATCAATGCAGAAAAAATATACTTTAATGTTGCTAAAATTAATTCTGATGATGTTCGGAAGCACAACAATTGCCCTATTCAATTTTTTAACGATTTAACAGCCCTATTCTGTTGCCCTCACAAAAATCACCACACTCACTATTGTGAGGTTATCCCTATGCTGGCGTAAATTCGAAAGCTCATACGCTCACAATTGTGAGAAAATTTATGATGTACGAATGAGACCCTCACAAGAGAAAAACAGCCGATTTTTATTGAGCAAATGTTTTGTTAATTTTCGTTCGCTATCAGTGTCTGTGTTATTTTTTATTTTTTTAACTAAAAGTATATTCAGTAATGGCAGTTATTGCTTGTTTTTTCGGCAGTTTCGGAAGAGTTAGAGCAGGCATAGGATTTCATTTCCATACAAACTTTTGCACCAAGTTGTGGATTGCAAGCTGTGTAAAGTACTGGAGCTACTCCTGCTTTATTTTTTTTTTTTTTTTGATTTCGCCTAGAAAATAAATAAACTCAGTAATTATCAAAAAAATAAACAAATTGCAAAAATATTTACTTTTCCTGTTGTTCAGCATCCATTTTTTGTATTTATTTTATTTACGAAACAGCTGTTAGACAGCAAAATGCTTTTCACCTCGTGTGTTGATTTGGTTGAGCTTTTTTCTTATGAGGTGTGGGCAAGAATAACCTCACAAAATAGACCTCACAAATTTTTGCTCACAACTCAGTTGTGAGGTTTTATTAGAATAGGGCTGTAACTCTCAGCGAATTACTTATACGCAACATAAAAACAAAAAACGTAACAAATGCATAAAAACTCTTTAGATAGTGAAGTTTTAACTGGCATTTCAATTGGCTTGCGTATATTAATCCCTCGCATTCATTTGCCCTATTTTGGCATTTTTTTGCTGTTTTCGTTCCATAGTTTCCAATTATTTCCTCTTTTTGTATGACCTTGTTTTTATGGACAATTGTATGCTACTGCCAGTATACTTGGTTCATATGACAGTGTTGATCTATATTTCAGATACTTCTGACCAAGGTCATTTGTCTGACGACTAAAGAATTTTTATAAAAAACATTGATAATAGAGAAATCGTTGCCTAGGTAATAAAATATTAAAAAATATAATATGTAGCCACCTTTTAGTTCCAAAGCAGGATATTTTCTTTTGAGTAATTTTGTTCCTTATAACTCAATCGACGTGCTATGTTTGAAAACATTCCCCAGGGCTCCAAAAACTAGAAAAACCGTCGAATTTTGACAGTACCTGTCATTCCTAGTACTTATTATAAGCTGGTTGCATCAGCTATGGGCTGTGTATCTGTAGTCTTGGGTTTATGTTGAAATTCCTTATCAAAATGTCCAAAACCATTTTGTTTGGATGCCAGTGGTTTTAAGTTCTTGCCAGTTTTCGACCTTCGGGTTAATTGAAATCGATATTATAATTAAACAAGATATTTCCTTACATTACTTACACTTCTTTTAGTACGTGTAGTTTAGGTATATTTTTGGTATAAGCTTTAGCCCCTGTTGCTTCTAGAGCAGCTAATTCCGTCGGATGCATAGTTTTTTTATGAAAGCGACAACTTGGCCCAGTGGAGAAACTTTTATCACAAAAGTCGCATTTGTAAGGTCTGAGGTCAGTATGGGCAATTATGTGGTTTTTCAAAGCGCTTGGCCGCTTAAAGAGACGGCCGCAAAAGTCACATTTATGAGACATCTTGTCGGAATGCACCAATAAATGACTCTTAAGAATAGCTCGCGTACTCAACTGTTTGCCACATTGAGGACAAATATGCTTGTCTCCGTGTATTTGCATATGCGTCTGGAAAATTATATTCAAAGCATTCAATTATATTCCTGTATGTGTTATTATATATTACCTTTAGACGTTTTTTTAATTTGAAACGTCCACCACAAACTTTACATTCAAATGGGGCATAATCAGCGTGTTGCAACATGTGATCTGATAGCTGTTTTTTTCTGGGCAAAGTCACACCACATACTTCACAAATAAGCGATGGCCGAGCTACATGTTTACATTTTATATGTCCTTCTAAACGTTGTCTTGTTGCGAAACTTTTATCGCAATGTGAACAGGAAAAAGACTTTGGGTGAACTTTCATATGCGACTCTAATTGATGAGTGTGTTTGTATGAATCTGGGCAATGTGGACAAATTATTTCACCATGTGCCTTTTTCATATGACCACCGTAAACCCTGATATATTTAAAACTTTCAGAGCACATTTTGCAAGAGTACTTATACTTCAAGCCATGTGTAGATGTATTCCAGATATTTTCCGACCGTTCTGTTATATTTTTTGATTCACCCTTTCTTATTTCAAAATCTTCATCACTATCTTCACTACTTTCCGCTGGAGAATAATCTGGGTCATCGTAATTACTTTCTGCATCGCCAAATGGATCTTTGAATTCATCTATTTTCTCTAAGTCAGCTGCAAGAATATCCGTCTGCAGTTCATCAAAATTTTTCTCACTTTTTATTTCGATTTCTGATGACTGCGATGCAGTTGTATTTGGCAAATCGGCCACGAAAACTTCTTCAACTGGAAGTTTAGTGGCAGAAGGTATTAAAAATGGTTCATTTTCAATTAAGTCGTATTTCTCAAGCAATGTATTTGAATTGAGTTCGCCTAAGTAGTTCTTACATTGCAAATCGTCGTACATTTTCTGAACTTTGTTTACACGCTCTCTAAATATGACTATAGAACTCATTACTTGGTAACATTCTGTACAAATCAACTGCGAAAGCTTTTCATCCTCTTTAACCTGGAATAAAATGAAATTAAAAGCATACATACATATGTATGTACAAATTCTGTTTTGAAATGCTTTTCTTACATGAACCCGAAAGAAATCTTCTATAAGAGTTGCAATAGTATTATAGTCGTAGCCCCTATTACTTATCGTGGGCAGCTGACTCTGTCCTGATATGATGTTTATGTATTGAGAATTAGCCTTTGCACAGAGACGGCACCAACTTTTCCATTCCTCAGTAATAAAACTAGCTTTACCAAATGTACATCCCGTCATATTCATATCAATGATCTACCTTCATACGTATGTTTATCAAATGCGTACGATTTTATTTTTATTCTGCCTAGAGATGCAGAAAACCGGTGCGATATTCAGTATACCAATATCGTTGTTCAGTATATCGGCAAATTTGTATCAATAACACGAGTACGATATCGATAAAAGTAACATGTGCGGCCTGTGCCAATTGATAGAAAATGGGAAATTTTGACTAGCTTTCGAATTTCAATTTTCAATTTATTTGTACACCAGAGTAAATTTTTCCACCCCGTCCAAAATATTAAAAATCAAGTTTTTGTGTTTCAATTTGTTTTGTGCGAATGTCTGCTTCATGATATTAACGCACACGGATTACGTAGAGACTTCAAAATGTTTAGTTTGTATGCACTATATATCTCTGCGTACGATGAGACCTGATGAAAGATAACTAATTACCGCCTTGGCCTCTCTTTTTGGCGGGCAGACATGCATACAATTTTGATATTTTTTTATAGTTTTTATTTTTTAAATTTTTGAGAATATAAATTTTTTGAATGTTGGCGCGTCAAATGAAAGCTTTTGGCTCTTTCTGATTGGCTGAAGCAGAAAGCTTTCTGATACAACTCTGCGCTGAACTGGTTTTCAAACGAGTTAAATGATTTAACTGGTTCAATTTTCCAACAACAATTGCATGCAATTTAATTTGCTTATGAACTTGTTTTGTTCAATTAACTGGCTCAAGCTCATTTAACATGTTTAACTCGTCAATTTGAACATAGTATTAGATTAAGTAAACTGAGTTTAAATTGAACAGCTGGCTGACATTTGATTGGCTGATCATAGTTTAAACCAGCGAGATTGGGCGTTTAAACTCCGTTTAAACCACGGCCGTGCACTGAAAATCTCTCCCTAATAGTCAGTAATAAATAATAGTTACGAAAAAAAGTTTAATGGCTAAATATTGGCTGGTGACCAACTTTGTTGAAAGCGATTAGTTGAAAGGCCGTACAACTAAAAGAAGAAAACAAAGTTGAACAATGCAAACGCCTTTTTATGGCGAATATTTTGATATATTTTTATACTTTGATATTTTAAGCCATTCATTTTTTTTCGTGCAACCCTGCCTGAGTTGAAGGCAAAAGTTGTTTAAGCTATTCTTCGCCTAAGGAGGAAGACGAAAAGAAAATTACAACTCTCTCGCTTTCGCACTCTCTCATAAGAAGTTTTGACAACTGAGTACCGAGGCGAATTAAAGCAGCTGTTCTTGCGACACCACCTTTATGAAAACGCCTTGTTAAATACGCCCTTCGATTTTCGATCTTCGTTGGCTATCGAAGATCGAAAGTGAAATTCGTATTATGAGCAGTGATCGGACTCCTACCACATTGTGATAGATCTTTCACTTTTTTGAGCATCAACCACTTCTACCACACAAGGTCTGAATTTGAAAGTTGGGGTGTTCACAGTTCGTTCCAAATTGTGTCTGAAAATGTAGACGTCTACATTTTGAGACATCTTTAGCATCAAACTGTNCAGGAAAAAAACGTAGTATCATACGGGCATTACAAATACAACGTCGCGTTCTTATGTGATCTTGTATTTTTGGTTCATGACACCAAAAGAGAAATCGCTGATAATAAGACAGCTTTCAGACACATCAACTCTTGCTTTCAAGTCGGCTCGTTCCAAGGTGAAGGAGGTGAGAAGAGAGGGGAAGAATACGGATACCTCTGTACCGTCAATTCGTTTCCAGTTTTCTTGTCTCTTTGGATCTTTTCGTTGCTTCCCATTTAAAGAACCAAAAACTTGAATTCAATAAAAGTTGACGCGTCTGGGAGCAAATAGAAAACACAAAAGAGACAACTTGCTTTCAAGACTTGACGTGTCTGAAAGGGGACTAAGCAACTCGTGTTTTCGTTTCTGAAAACGTGTGTGTTTGCATTTGGGGTGTTCACAGTTCGTTCCAAATAGTGTCTCAAAATGTAGACGTCTAAAAGGCGGATGACATGAATCACAGTAGCTACACACGACGACATTTTTACATGAAAAAAGGTTTTTTTGTTCCGGTACATTTTGTTGTTACTCACTTTTTACTCTCACTTCAGAGAGTAATTTTGTTGTTTGCCATTTTTACAGGATTTTGCACGAGAAGTATTGGATCAGAGCTATTATTGAATCATGATAAGATGATAGCAATGGCTGGATTTTGTAACTGTGAGAAAGTGTAGTGTACACCGAGTTCAAAACTTACAACCAAAAACTCTCCGAATAAAACTCAGTGAGTTTTTCGGAAGAGAAGTGTACACAACTTTGACAGTTAAAACTCATTCTCATACTTACTGAATCGCAAAATGAGAAAGTGTACACAATTTTATCAGTGTACAGAATTTCAGTGTACACTTGAAAACTCAGTTACAGTGGGAAAAATTTCCAATGATGGACCAGTCTTTGAAAAAAAGGGTGTAGAGGGTAGAGGAGTCCCCCTGATATTAAATCTGAAGGCGGCCCCTCCGGAGGCTCATAGTTTTTAAGTAATTAGTAGTTAAAGTTGCAAAAAAAGTCAAATTCAGCCTCACTTTTTCCTTTATAGAGAGATTGAACTGAAACTTCATGGCTGCACACAACCAGCGTTGCCATTTTAGCCGTTATCCGGCTAGATTTAGCCGGTTGCGACAGCAAACAGCCGGAAAAAATTCGATTTAGCCGGCAGCCGATTTGTTAGCCATGTTAGAAGTTTTTAGCCGATTTTGCTCTTCGCCTTATTTTATTAAAATTCAAATATACAAGTTTATATTTTTACAAATTTAGTGCTCCAAAATCTATTAGAAATGGCTAGTCTTATCTTTGAGAAAAGTTTCATGTCGGACTGTGTTATATAAAATTGAAAAACAATCAGATAGTGAGCCGATTTCAATGTTTTTTGTTTTAAGTGAGTGACCCAAATACACATAAACTGGGACGCGTCATTTTAGCAAATTAAAAAGTTAAAAGTTTTGCTGAAATTTTGCAGAATTTTCATAATTTTTACATCAAGGATGAAATCTGTTTGTAGTATATGTGGTTTGTTATGTAATGAGCTACATATTCATAAAAAATAATAAATATTAAATAAACTAAAGAAAAATAGGCAAAACTTGCTTCACTTTTGCGTCCCAGTTTATATTTGGGAGAACGTAGCGGTGATTTTCTTCATAAAATTTTTATTATGAATGTCTTAAATTTAAGTGTGAAGTTTTATTCGCTATACTTAGAAAATAAAAGGGCACGAATTTCGATGTGGAGCAAAACTCTCTGGGAAGACAATACATGGTGCAAACATAATTTTTAAATTTTATAAAATGAAACTGCAGTAGTTTTCATCTTATGTGGATAATTCTTGTGACAAATACATAGTTTCGTGCTTATATTTCTGTATATATATTTTTAGCAGCACCACATCTTTATCAGAAAATTCCGAGCATCCAAAAATTGGTACTGTTACAAGTTGCAGGCATCATTTTAACTCGACCTCTTTCCTGTTCCACGGATAATGGTCATCTTCAGAGGTTTAAAGATATTTTGCGTCAGCAATTTGTTATCAAACTACGTACCCTACCTCGGAAAAGCAAAAAACTTTATATTCGAACGTTTGCTCAGGTGTACCGAATTCTGGCAGTTTGGAAACGCGCAACACTTTTAATATTTTCATCAGGGACGTGAACCGGATGAAAAATTTGGTCGGTTCGGTTCAGCGGTTCGAACCGTTGTTGCACTTTTGGATTGGTTCGTCAAAGCGGTTTTTTTGGTCTTTGAACCGGGGTTTCGGTTCGGTTCAACGGTTCGAAAAACAAAAAAATAACGCGCAAATTTAAGTGTCCAGTGTCAAGTGCAACAACGCGCAAGGTTAAGGGTGAATTGAGATGGGATGCCTTTACATTTGATATTGTCACATGGTAAAAAAACATGGTAGGTATTACCATGTTTAACAAAAAGGAAAAAGTGGGTACATTTATCTATTGAAACTTGGTTGAAACGAACCTTTAAACCTTTAAAGAAAGTGGTTCGGTTTTCGGTTCGGATCAAACATTTGTGAAAAATTTCAATAAAAAAAGTTGAATGGCTAAAAATATCAAAATATGAAAAAATATCAAAATATTCGCCATAAAAAGGTGTTTGCATTGTTCAACTTTGCATTCAACTTTTGGTTGAATGGCCTTTCAACTAATCGCTTTCAACAAAGTTGGTCGCCAGCCAACATTTAGCCATTCAACTTTTTTTTTCGTGCAACCCTGCGTTGAGTTGAACGCAATTGTTGAACGCAAAGTTGAATAATGCAAACACTGCTTTACCACATATTCGCGTTTTGGAGTAGTTTAATTTTTGCTCGACATAATTTTTTTTATGTTTTTAATTTTGGGAGCAAAAATTGTCCAACACTAAACACAATGTGATAACAAGAATGAGAGAATGCAAGATTTCGTATTCCCGGCGGCGATGAGATTTAAACATTTTAATAGATTTAAAAGTAAACAAAGCCGAATGAGAGGAAAACATAAAAATAAACTCTCAAACAGTAAATTTTCTTAATATTCAATTTTTCGACAGGATACGCGTTTCAATTGTTTTAGAATGCAAAATATATTTGTTATAATATGTATAGCTGGCAACACTACATCGGGTAGTGTGCCGAATGTCATAAGGTAAGGACATGATTATTCAATAAACACCACTTATACGAAAGCTGTAGAACAAGCAGCATGAAATAGAACATGGTGTCAGCGTGGGATGTGAGTGTATCAAACTAATATTTCGCAAATTTAAGCAATCGTAGGAGCGTGAAAATGTCGAGCATTCCAGAACCCTTACCACTTAATCTCGCTGCGGCAAATATAGCAGACGAATGGAAATTTTTCAGAGCAGCCTTTGAAAACTATGAAATTGCAGCAGGGCTAGATGCTAAGCAGGTAAAACAGAGAACCGCAAATCTATTGGCAATAATTGGCCTAGCCGGTTGCCGATTACTCCTGAGCAGAAGCTGTCTATCTCTGGTATATTAGATGCGCTGGAGTCACACATTGTCACATCATCACAAACATCATCAACGATAGATTCAAATTCAATACTGCAAAACAGGAAAAAGGTGAAACAAACGAGCATTTCATTCATCGCTTACGGCAACTCACAGCGACTGGCGAATTCGGGGCAATGGAAAACGAGCTCATTAGGAACGAACTAGTATTCAGCATTCGAGATGATCACGTTAGAAAACGATTGCTAACCACGAAAGATCTAACGTTGTCGGAGGCGATAAACATTTGTCAAGTAGAGCAGCAGGCTGACATACAGATGTCAACGATGAAAGACAACTTGCATATGGAAGAGCACGTGAACATAGTGAACAAACATAAATGTCAGTATTGTGGAGGTGTGCATAGATAGATAGATAGATAGTTGGTTGGGTAATGCACTGCGACCGCTGGGTCTATTGTGCCCCTAGCTCATCACAACTCCTCAGCAAGCCCCAGAGTGTCTAAAAACTTCATAATGGACCCCGGGGACAGTGAGTGTATGTGCTCCTCTCTTGGCCAGACGTACCCTATGCTTCTAAGCCTCCTGCGCGCCACGGCCTCACACTCTACAAGAAGGTGTAGGGGAGTTTCCCTGGCGGCATCGCAGAAGCGGCACAGGTCGCTGGACCAGATACCTAGTTTATACATGTGCCCTCTTAGCCTACAGTGGCCGGTCAAAAATCCTGTAATTACCCTCAGTTTGTCCTTTGGGAAATTCATGACGTTGACCCATAGTGTCACGCCAATGCAGTTCCCTCAGTTTTCTAATGTCCCTTCTGAGCATATCATTTATAGTACTTGGTCCCACTGCCAGAAAGGGCTCAGGTCCTATCGGGGCCGAGGAAGCAGCTAATCTGGCCAGGTGATCAGCCTCCTCATTTCCTGCCACCCCCATGTGCCCTGGTACCCACATTAGTTGGATATCATTGACCTCCGCCAGAGCATTAAGCCTCTCGACACATTCCAAAACCAAGGAGGACTTGATCTCGAATGATGAGAGAGCCATAAGTGCCGCCTGACTATCACTTAGTATAAGTATCCTTTCATTCCTATAATTCCTACTCATGTTGATCTCAGCGCACAAACTGATGGCATAGACCTCCGCTTGAAAGATGCTTGGAAAGGTTCCCAGGGGCACCGAAAGCTTCAGCCTGGGGCCGTACACGCCTGCTCCAATCCCCGCAGGTGTTTCAGTGTACCACTGTATTGTGCTCGCCTGTATGCGCCTTTCCATAATAGAGGCACACCAGGTCACCTTGCTGTAAGTGTAAGTCCTGAAATTCCTTTTGAAGATAACCTGTCTGTTGATATCGTCTCTGGGGAAAAGAGCCAGGGGGAGCTGGGTACCTAGCTTGTCCCTGTTCCTAGATGGGGGTCTGTTTCAGAGTGTTAAACCTGATCTCATGGTCAATAATTTTCTCCATTGCCTTCAACATAAATGATGTGAGACTTATCGGCCTGAATGACTTGGCAAGAGAGTAATCGCTCTTACCTACCTTCGGGATAAAGATAACCCTGGCCTTTTGCCACACCTTGGGAATGTGGGCCAGCGCTAGACTGTCCCTCATAACATCTACAGGATGTGGGAGTTAGAGCTCTTCACCCAGCTTCAGCAACACTGGACATATACCATCCACCCCAGGGGACTTGTACCGTTCGAAGGAGTCCAAAGCCCACCGCACCGTTTGCCGGTTTATAAGGCTCTTAGCCAGCTTCCAGTCCGATAGGGATGGCCTGTATGCACGGAACATAGCTTCCCTAGTGGTGGGAATGACGTCCGAAAAGTGGGCCGACAACAGGGCGAGTGCCCTTTCCTGTTCCGTACCTGAAAAGGTCCCATTAGGTAGCCTTATTACCAATCTCGTGCCTGTGTTGTCCCTTGCCAAAGCTTTATGAAGCCTAGCAGCTACAGGAGTGGATGCAATGTTTTCACAAAAGGTCCTGAAGCTACTACGCTTGGCCTTCCTGATCTCCTTATTGTACTTTGTCAGACTGACTGAGTATTCCTCCCAGTTCCCGGTTAAACAGTCTGCGAACCTCTTTCCTAAGAACCGAGAGTTACCGTGACCACCAGGGAGGCTGAGCCTTTCCTTTAGGCTTTGACACGGGACAGCTGGACGTAGAGGCAGGAGGTGTGCATGCAAAATACACCAAAGCCAATCGAAATAAATGTCCAGCGTATGGAAGAATATGCAAAAACTGCAACAAGAAAAATCATTTTGCAAAGGTCTGTAAGCAACGACCGAATAGCGAGAGCACCAGCGATGTTCCGAAAACAGAACGACGGCAGCGAAAACGAATAGCGAAAATCGAGGAAGCAGAGACAGACAGCGACAGCGGAGAATGCTTAAACATGATTAAAATATTCGATCGGAAGCGAATAACGCAAAATTGATCTACACTAAGCTAAAATTTCTAGTTAGAAATAAAGAAGTTCAAGTGAAATGCTTTTGTGACACAGGGTCGACGTGCAACGTAATTGGTTGCCGAGAACTGGAAGCCATTGTCGGTAAGGAGATAAAAATAAAAGAAACAGAAGTGCTTTTACGAGGTTTCGGGGGAAATATAGTACAACCAATTGGGTCAGCTATACTGAAATGCAGAACAGAGAATGACATAAGGAAAATAAAGTTTCAAGTGGTAAAAAATCCGCAAATTCCACTTTTGTCTGCAAACACGTGTCAAGGCTTAAAAATCATTCAGATTAAAGAAACGAACGCAATTGAAACAATGTCGTCGAGTGAATGTATTCTGAATCAGTTTGCTGACGTTTTTGAAGGCGATGGTCTCATCGAGGGAGAAGTACATTTAGAGGTGGATCCAAGCGCCAAACCGATACAGCAGCAACCACGCAGAATTCCAATCGCCGTACGTAATGAATTGCACGACTTGCTACGAGATCTTCAAAAACGGAAAATAATTGAAAAAGTCGACAAGCACACACCGTGGACAAGCAACTGTCTTATCGTCAGAAGAAACGGCAAAACCAGGTGATGTATAGACCCGTTCGAATTAAATAAAGCTCGCCTTTTCAGATACCAACCATCGAAGAAATATTGCCCGAACTCAAGGATGCGAAAATATTCACCACTTTAGACGAAAGAAATGGATTTTGGCAGCTAAAGCTAGACGAGCCGTCCAGTCATCTAACGACGTTCTGGACACCATTCGGTCGATATCGATGGTTAAGACTGCCGTTTGGGATTACGCCAGCTCCAGAAATTTAACAAAACTGGCAAGTCGAAATCTTGTAGGGAGTCCCAGGAGAATAGTGTTAGCTGATGACATTTTGATATTTGGCAGAGGAAAAACGCTCAACGAAGCAATAAAAGACCATAATGAGAAACTACGCAATACATTGCAAACATTACAAAAAGCAGGGATGAAGCTAAATCGCAAGAAAGCAAGAGTGGGGCTAAGACAAGTCAGCTACTATGGGCTACTTTCGGAGGTGTGCGAGCCGCTGAGAAGGCTCACAAAAAAGAACGTTGAATTCCAGTGGGGACGCGAGCAACAGCATGCATTCGAGAGACTTAAACAGCTCACCACAGCAACGCCAGTGCTTCAATTCTATGACGTCGATGAAAACGTCCAGATCGAGTGCGATGCTAGTAGTTTCGGTCTCGGAGCAGTCCAGTGATGTATGCGTCGAGAATACTCTCAGCGACAGAACAAAAATATGCACAAATTGAGAAAGAGTGCTTAGCAATCGTATTCGCATGCACTCGTTTTGATCAGTACGTGTGTGGCAAGGCAGGCTTCGAAGTCGAAACGGATCATCAACCTCTTGTCAACATTTTCAACAAGCCGGTTGCGCAAGCGACAAAAAGAGTGCAACGCATGATGCTACGCCTACAGCGATACGATATCATACTGACGTACAAAAAAGGTAAAGAAATATTCATTGCGGATCTATTATCGCGTAAATGCCGCACGCACCAGCAAGTGGCCGACACACAAAATGAGCAAGTATACGCGATACAACAGACAAAACAATTCGATGAAATGTGCATGCAAATTTAAAATATCAATCTCTTAAGTGAAGTATCACTGAATGATGATCAGCTAACGAGTATTCGCTCAGAGAGTGAGCAGGATCCGGAAATTCGCCAGCTAATGGAAACTTGCCAGAAAGGCTGGCCAAATGAAAAGTCAGCAGTAATAACGATAATTCAGCGTTACTGGAATATACGCGATGAGATCACAATCTGTGATGGAATATTACTACGCGGTGATAGAACCATCATACCGAGAAACTTAAGAGCACAAACTATTGAGGCCCTACATTATGGACATACGGGAATCGAATCCTGCTTACGTCGAGCTCGAGAAACAGTTTATTGGCCAAATATAACTGACCACATCAAAAATGTCATTCAAAATTGTCAAACGTGTTGGGAAACGTCGACAAGTCAAGCCAAGCTGCCACTGCAGTCGTCACCGTTCCGGAGTTGCCATTTCAAGGTGTTAATATGGACCTGTGCGAAGTTCCACGACAGACAGGTAACACCAAAGAAATTTTGCTAATTGTTTCCGACTCATTCTCAGACTGGTTCGAAGTGGAAGAGCTTCGAAGTATGACAGCCTCAACCATAGTGTCAGCTTGCAAACGGATATTTAGTAGGAAGAGAATACCATCGGTAGTCGTAGCGGATTCGGGTACGTAATTCAACAGTAGAGAGTTTCTAAAGTTCGCATAAAATTGGGGTATGAAAGTAACTTTGACGCCACCACATCACCATCAAGGAAATGGGAAAGCAGAGTCGGCAGTCAAAATCGTCAAACGTATCTTTCGGCGAGCAGATAAAAGTGGACAAGATCGTTGGCTAGCGCTGTTAGAATGGCGTAACACACCCAACCACATGCAGACAAGCCCGGCCCAACGGCTATATTCACGTCGGTTACGAACGCAATTGCCAATGAAACAATCGCGGTTGCGACCAGAAGTTCAGCACAATGTACCAAATAAAATCATAGAAGCGCGTAAGAAAGCAAAATTTCATCATGACAAGCGAGCAAAACAACTGCCAGAGCTGGAAATAGGCCAGGACGTATACGTGCAGCTGAAGCCACACCATGATAGCAGTTGGAAACCGGCAGTTGTAAGCGACAAATAGTCTACGCGCAGATATCAAGTCGAATGTGAAGGAAAGGTATACGTAAGGGATCGACAAAACGTCCGAGCGTGCCCACCGAAAATTACATCTTCTGTGAAGACACCGTTAACGATGAAATCCAGTTTGCTCCGAACAACTAACGACTAGGTCTATCGAACTACAACCAACATCTGCGTGAGCACCTGAGCCTAGGTCACCGAAGCGAGGCGAGTCAGCGACACAAATAAAGTCTCCGATAACATCCTCGCAAGTAGCAGCTCAAACAAAGTCTCCGTCAACATCCTCGCAAGGAGCACAATCTTCGTTAACATCTTCGCACCCTGGTGCGAAATAAAGTCAATTGACATTATTACCTTTTCAAACGCGAAATAAAGTCAACAAAAATTTGGAAATAAAGTCATTGACGCTATTTCCTCATTCAAATGGAAATAGCGTCAACAATGCTTAAAGTATGTCGATTCATAGAAAAAAATGTTGTTCTTACAATAAACATTGCCCCGTAAGTGTTGTTTTGTAATAGATGAAAAAGGTTATTGCCAAATCCTCAGTGTTGTGATATTAACCCACACACAATCATGAACTACAACCAATTGATTTTATTAAAAAAATTTAAATGACGAATATGTAAAAACACGATGCGAAAAACTAAACGCCTGCGCACATGGGGAATACGAGAAATATTTGAAGAAAGAGTGTAGAAATGATCCATAAATTGCAAAACATGTTTCGTTTCCACAAAAATAAAGCGAACACTATTAAATTGAAGAAACAGTCCATGTCCAAAAACTCCGGAGGAACACTGAAAGAATTCTATGTTTTAAATAAGCATATTTTGAACGAATTCGGAATGTCTAAGAGGGAAAAGAAACCAACCTTTCTATAAGGAAATAATTATAGAAAAAGAGTTACATTTAACTGATGAAAACATAAATTTGGCCCTGTCAAAATAAGGAATAGAAAACATCAATTGTTTTTAAATTGGATGTTTACATAAATCTGATGGTAGTAGTAGTAGATATATTAATATTTCGCTCAATATTTCGTTTAAAATGCTGTCAATAATTATCTAATCGGGATTGGATGCCATAATACCCACACATTTCGCTACACAACTCTCATTACAAGATGCAAATCTATTGCATACAATTTTCTTTTTAAATAATGAAACAAAATAACTACTGCTACTACAAAATTGGAAAATATCACAGAATTTTCAGAAAATGTATTTATTTGGTAATTTTATTAGTCATATAAGATAAATACACGTAAAATCATTAGTGGTATTCATCTAAATCGATAACTTTATCAAGCAGATAATCTTATAAGTTTATGCACTCTGTTACATGAACGACCCACACTCTCTTTTCGTTTACACATGCGACAATAGTCATGTTTTCTTTGGTTATAAAGCGCAGTGTCACTAGCTTTATACTACTAGCACGGGGATAAAGAAATTATAGAAACTACCTCACTAAATTGGAAAAAATTATATTTACGAGATATCTATTTAAATAAATGTACATATAACATAAAGGCTATTTATTTGAAGCAAGTTATAAGAAACAATGGCAGAATGTCTGTTTGTGTATGAATTCATTTGTCACGGCTACCAAACTTTGCGAATTATCAGTGAAACAAAACAAACAGACGGGATAATAATTGAACCAGATCTCTATCAGGATCATATCGTTGTTGAATTTGCGTGCAAAATTTGTATGGAAACTCGTTTACACATTTCTGATAAATTTATCCAGCGATTTCACTGAATAAACTTGATAAACTGAAGACAATGCAACTCTGTCGCAACTCTAGCTATGTTTTCTTAGGCAATAATCGGGATCCGCATACAAATTTTGCCCGCAAATTCAACAACGATATGATCCTGATAGAGATCTGGTTCAATTATTATCCCGTCTGGGTAGTAGTGCACTTTAGCGAAGGTAGGTCAAAATGGACGGAAAAAGTTCGAGAGTGGTATCAATCGACGCGTCTTAACGCCAATAATAACAATCCGAGACAGGAAATTAAGATTTTTAATTCATTGAAAAGTTATTTGCAAAAAACACTTGCACTTTCCGCCTACGCAGAAAGGTGTTCTCTGCAAAAGGTGTTCAGCCCCCCTTCTTTGGAACACAGAAAGGAGAATTCTACTGCCTGAGGGTTATAATCCCTAAGCGCGGCCGAAGGCCGCCTACGCAGAAAGGTGTTCGATGCACAAAACATTTTTAATATAGTGGCAGCAGCAATTTAGTTACATTTTATTTTTAATAGAGTGGCAACACTAGTTTTTCTCCATGTTATTTATATTAACTACGCAAGATTGTTGTGCGGATTTTCATCATCGGAATATTGCTATTAAATACAGAATTTCGCGAAAGTGTACACTTAAAACATCACAAATGTATAAAAACTAATAAATACGTGTTAAATTAAGTTCATTTCTTCCTTTCATTTGTGTGAAATTCATCGAAACATAGTGCGGAAAGTGCAAGTGTTTTTTGCAAATAACTTTTCAATTAATTAAAAATCTTAATTTCCTGTCTCGGATTGTTATTACTGGCGTTAAGACGCGTCGATTGATACCCCTCTCGAATTTTTTCTGTCCATTTTGACCTACCTTCGCTAAAGTGCACTTTTACCCCCGTCTGTTTGTTTTGTTTCACTGATAATTCGCAAAGTTTCGTAGCCGTGACAAATGAATTCATACACAAACAGACATTCTGCCATTGTTTCTTATAACTTGCTTCAAATAAATAGCTTTTATGTTATATGTACATTTATTTAAATAGATATCTCGTAAATATAATTTTTTCCAATTTAGTGAGGTAGTTTCTAGTAGTATAAAGTTAGTGACACTGCGCTTTATAACGAAAGAAAACACGACTATTGTCGCATGTGTAAACGCAAAGAGAGTGTGGGTCGTTCATGTAACAGAGTGTATAAACTTATAAGATTATCTGCTTGATAAAGTTATCGGTTTAGATGAATACCACTATTGTTTAGAGCTGATATGTTGATTCCGGGCACGAAATGTGGTTGTTTGCGTTCCTCACGCTCTGGGCACTTTTTGCACGTGTTGGCACATTTTCGACACTTGTGAGAGAGTAACTTATTTTTACTCTCAAATTACCGGAGCAGCCCGGAAAGCGTGGGGAACGAAGCATTGAATCATGCCAACTATTCAAGCTGGAGTTGTAAAACCATCGATAATAGATATATCCATCGATAGTTTTTGATAGTTTTGAAAAAACATCGATGGTCTTCGATAGTCTCCAAAAAATTAACTATCGATAGTGCCATCGATAGGTTTGCAACTCTACTTGGTGGAAATCTCGAGTCGACTGGTTGCTGATGATCTTTGTAAACAATGGATATAAACACGGTGGTTAATACACCTTCTGTTGAAACTATTTTTGTTCCTGGCTGCCCGAATATTAAGACGCAGGCGTCTCATCGAAGAGTAGTGAAAGAGCAAATTTTTGTTGCCAATTTACCAGTAATTACTGAGACGAACGTTGCCAAAACAGAGTTCATATCGGATGATGATTGTGAAGCAAATAACAGTGCATTAAGCAAAGACGACTACGCCACCAATAGTAACAGTGACGATTTTGAAGCATACAAAAGAGATTTTGAAGAAAATCTAAAAAAAAGCGCAAAAATCGATATAAATAAAGTAACTAAACAGCCCACAAAAAAACGTTTAAAACTTTCTGAAAGAGTCACAGAAGAGCCCAAGTTCGTGTGCAATATATGTTCAATGGGGTTTCAACGTGTGAACAATTATACCATCCACATGAAGAAAAAGCACAAAATTGTTGGGGCAACTACTCCTTACAGTTGCCCTAATTGTCCACGAAAGTACGAATTTGAGTATGAGTTGAAACGACATATGCAAAAGTACAGACCGCTAGAAGAAAGACTTGTCCATCCTTGCTCACACTGTGATCGGAAATTCCAAACAAGAGTTCACGTGGCTCGACATATAAAGTTTGTTCATGACAACATACGTCCATTTATATGTGAAGAATGTGGAGAAGCTGTGCATACAAGTACCACCTTGCGGGAACATATGCTCACCCACACAGACTATTCGCCATTCGAGTGTAAAGAATGTGGGAAGTGTTTTAAGCAGAAACAGCGTCTGAAAGTAAGATATTCATAATTAATTAAACATTCAAGATCTACACTCAAGCATGCATACATATCGCACGTTTAATAATGGCTGCGTTTCTTTAAACATTCCGGATAATTCAATTTCACAGCCAGAATGCGTTTGAAATATACGTTAACATATCATCAGGAACGTTCTAAAGAATAAGTAAACAAAAGACACGAAAAATTACACTGAAGATGGCACAACGCCGAAACCGGTTTGTCTGCAAACCAAACTTGACAAGGGATGACGGAAATTCGTTCCAAAATAAATCATCTTAGCACCCGGTCGGGAAGATCAACCAACTCCAAACACATAAACAAAAAAGGTTGTTCCAAACGTTCAGAATGAATAAAGAAATGCAGCCAATATAACGAGCCTGCAAACCAAAGTTCCCGAAATCTGAACGAAATCGTTAGGAGAATCTCATTTCTGTAACGATTTTTTTACGAATCTTTGAAGAAAATTATATGAAGTGGTTGACACGAACTCGTAAAGAGATTTCTGTACGAAAAATAAAAAAATTCTGAAAAATTTCTGCAAGAAATTCTTCACATAACAGCATTATTTTCATTGCTTTTATCCAAAATTTCGTAAAAGAATAGAAGTGTGCACACTTGTTTCGGACGAGATCTTTACGAATTCTTTAAAATTTCTCTGCAAACAAAAGTTCTCGAAATCTTAATGAAATCTTTAGGAGGATCTTATTTCTGTAACGATTTTTTACGAATCTTGAAAGAAAATTGTATGAAGTGGTTGACACCAACTAGTAAAGAAATTTCTGTGCGAATAATAAATTAAATTCTGAACAAATTCGGCTAGAAGTTTTTCACATTACAGNTGTAATAAATTAAATTCTGAACAAATTCGGCTAGAAGTTTTTCACATTACAGTATTATTTTCATTGAAATTTCGTAAAATGGTCGGAGTGTGCACAGTTTATTTCATTTTAGAAAATTCGGCAAAAAATCGGATGCGATCTTTACGAATTCCTTAAAATTTTCCTACAATTCAGAATACACTGAAAAAACAGTTTGCAGGGGGAGTATTCCAAAATTTTAATTTTTATCAATTAGTTTCGTAATCTGTTGGACTGAACATATTCTCCTTATCAAGTTTATTAACTGTATGTGGAAACCTCCAAAAACGTACATAAATTTTGAATTTACATTATTAACCGTGCGATATTATTTGCTTAATTTTTTACTAGAGACACATGGATATTCACGGAGAAAAACATATCTGTACAAAATGTGGCAAGCAGTTGAGTTCTCGTTGCACACTTAATAAGCACTTGCTGGTTCATTCAGAAGGAAAGCCACATAAATGTGAATATTGCGGACGTGCCTTCAAGCTTTCTAAAACGCTGAAAGTACATTTAAATACACACACTGGAGATAAAATTTACGCCTGTGATTTTTGCGATAAAACTTTCACTGCTCCCTCTAGTCGTCGTCAGCACAAAAAGAAAAAACATCCAAAGGAATTACTTGAACAAGAGAGGTTAACAGCAGAGTCTATAGAAACAAAAGGTGTAGAAAGCTTAGTCCTACCTAACCTGAATATATAAAAAAAAGGTGTAGGAAGCTCAGTCCTGCCTAACCGGAAGGATTTGAACCGGTCAAGTAGTGTCGCTCAGCAGCATTCACTAAAACTCTTTGGGAAGTCTACACAACAAACACATGTAATTGAATCGAGGCAGCAGTATGCAGTTTTCCCGAATGCTTTCCAATACAGCCCTCGAAACTGCTTGGCTTCATCAGAGCACTAGGGCTGGACGATGTGTTGTGATGAGCTCTGAGAGCTGAATAGACCTAAGGTCGCAGTGCACATCCTCTAACAAATCTATCTATCAATACGTCTCCGACATCATGGGTTACGTTAGCGTATTGTTGGAATCAATGATTTTTTTCACATTTACTATTGTATACATATGTACGTATGGATAAAGATTATTTGTACATATTTACTAAATTTGGTTTATAACTATTTTAGCCATTGTTAGAAAATTTTATAAATCCCTCGAGTCGTTTAACTGAATTGAGATTCTATTGAATCTTTGAAAATCAGAGCTGGGCAAAATTAATTCGAACGACGAATACCATTAACAAATTTTTGTTTTCGTTATTCGTAATAGTATATAGTAAATAATTTCTTTTATTCAAAGAAAATTATTCGACTGATTCTGACTAGCCCGGACTCGTACGGGATCGCAACTGAAAATAACAAAGTCGGCAAAATGGCATCAGCTGATTGTCGTAAATATGTAATTATGCTATGAAAATTACATACTTTTTTTCTTACAAAAGGGACCTTTATGTCATTTAAATTCCCATTTTGGGTATTTAACTAGCCTTTATGGACACCTTTAACTTTAAAGTGGCTTTATGAATTCGATCAGCCAAATAAAGCCTTTAAATTTTAAAGTATTTTTAATATTATTATGAAATCGGCCCTTAGTTTCATGTTTAGATGCATAAAACCTTGGTAATAGATTAGATAAAATGGTTTTTCGAAAAAAAAAAATACTTTGGGCTTTATACATAAATGAACTTAACAATGTGTCCGCGAGACCATTGTGCGCTGTTAAGGGTTAAGTACCGACTTCAAAATTTTTAAAATATCATAAACAAATGCACTTTGCCCACGTAACGGTAATTTCAAAAAACACAAAACTAGCTAAATATAAGGGGGAGAGGTTTTTATTCGAATATGTAATTTAGGGATGCACAACAGAGGTGCACGCAGTCGACGTCGCGGGCAAACTGCGAGCACACCAGCGTGCTAGGCGAGGAGAAGTGAGCTGTACGGAGATGGCATCGTATATATATTAACCACTACACACTTATTTTCAAGTAAAAATGCATGATACAAAAAACAAGGTAGTTCCATTGTCACTTTTTCGTCGCCATATTAACAACCTGACAATTAAGCAGATTGTGAAATTTCGTGCTACCATACACAATATCTAAAATCCTTCAAATTTTCTTATTAAGTTTTTGTCGATCTAAAAACCTTTGTTCTTAAGCATAGTATTTTATTCCTGTTTCACGTGAAAAAGCTGTTAAATTTTATACAAAACTTCTTTCTGTGAAATAAGTGTGAAATTCCACAACATTTCCTCAGCAAAGTAGTATCAAATAAAACACCTCTTTGAGGTAAAATTTTCGAGTGACGAGAGCTGAACTAGAAACACAAAATTTATGATATCAATTTCGTGACGAAAATTATACGCATTTTTTAACTGCCTTGCCCGGTTTGTAGTTGCAGTTAAAGAAAACACTTGAAAAGGCACGATTTATTTTTAAATTCGAAAAAATGTAAATATTTCAAAAACGGTGATACTTTTACCTGACAATTTTTTGTTTATCAGTGAGCTCACCCTCCCACCTACCTTCCCCTAAAGTTTGGCACGTTACTTCTGGGACACCCTGTATAATAAGCGAGTCATTTCAGCATGCTACTGCTGCTGCTTTCGTCACTCGCGCGCATTGCCGTTCGCTGTGATTCTGTTCACGCTGTGAAAAAGCTCGCAACATTTTTGCAACATGAAGCTA
>NW_016157266.1:99169-104788 GCF_001687245.7 Rhagoletis zephyria | reverse complement strand
GGAAACGTAGGGAAAATCTTTTTTATTCATACGAATCGTTGCAAAAGTTCTGTCTTTTATTTTGTGTTTCTAGCAGAAAACGCAACGTTCCGAATAAATAAAAAAAAGATTTTCCGTACGTTTCAAAGGCAGTTAAAAAATGCGTATAATTTTCGTCACGAAATTGATATCATAAATTTTGTGTTTCTAGTTCAGCTTTCGTCACTCGAAAATTTTACCTCAAAGAGGTGTTTTATTTGATATCAATTATTTTGGGGTAGCAAATTTAAAATCGACCAAAATACAAACAATAATCTAAATGTTTTATTTTTCTCAAATAAATTGATAAAAATATTATCTAAATCTAAATTATGTATTCAAATCGATGTGTCCATTGAAACACATAATTTTCCGAATACGAAATAAAGCGAAAAAGAATGATCATATCCTTTGCATTCGAAAAAATTAAAAATTAAATGTATAAGAAATGATAAAAACTTATCAACTTGGTACCAACTTTGGATACAATAAACAACTATATTCGTCTGATAGTCTCGTAGTTTATTTTTGTTAAGATTTCTACCGGGTGTGGGGCGCACACATGTGATCTTTTTAAGAAGTTTTACTTCTATCACGTGTACGGTGTTGCACTCGTGCTACTAAACTAATGCTTTTTTCTCAAGTAGTTTTGCTCAGAGGCAATTTATACATATGTATGTAAGTAGTAGCGGCACGTTGGGTGAACTAAATGCATTCATACATAGGCTGCATTTCTTTATTCATTCTGAACGTTTGGAATAAGCTTTTTTGTTTATTTATTCTTTAGAACGTTCCTGATGATATGTTGACGTATATTTCAAACGCATTCTGTTTATTCCGGCTGTGAAATGGGATTATCCGGAATGTATAAAGAAACGCAGCCATACATATTTATGTACAACTATAGGTAATATTGTACGCGTCTTCCCAGGTAGGTTAAGTGCTCTAAAATACACACAAATTGTGGTTTCCAAGACATTTAGGAAGTGATTAGCACAGCTGCATCATTCAACTTGTCAACTCGCGGAAAATTCCCCGATTTTCAGGGAATTTCGGTTTAAGTGGCAATCGGGGAATGGGCAATTTTTTGGGGGAACTGGGTATGTTATTTTTATGTCTTAAAGTAACCAAATTAAACGAATGTGTTAATTTTTAACCATTCGACCCTTTTTGGAGTGACATTTTTTCAATATGAATCGCAATATCTCCACAACAAGAGTTTTCCCAGATATAAGCTGTATACCAGATGAAAGCCAAGGTTTTGGGCTAGATTTGTAGAAACCTAGAATAAAATCGACTGACCAGTTTTTGAGAAAATGCCCGAATTGTATATTTTCAGCAGCCCGATTTTTAGTTTTCGGGCGATAACGGTATGACATATTTATATTTTATAAACAAAGAAGATAGACCCTTGAAGACCCTTCTACTGATATCCACATCAATGAGATAGACTGAGTACTGCGGCCTCAGTGCTAGTTTAAAAAATTGCATTTTTTCGAATTTCAGGCAGCAGCCAGGCATACGAATCACAACATCCTGGAAAAAAACCTTCTTAGGTTTTTGTGTACTTTAATTCCTGAAAGTTTGAAAAAAATTAAATGATGGTACGTACAGACGCCACATACATACCAAAGCATTTCGTAGTGGAGACACGAACCAAAACACATATACCTCTATATCTTTCCAACTAGTAGCCGGAACTTAATATATAAGGTTTCGTTTGAAAGGTATTGGCCTATAGAATAACACTAAATATGTTGGGTATACCCACATGCCCCCTTAAACCGCCAAAAGCAAAAAAACGTTTTTTGTTTCGCAACACTTTGGCCTAATTTTTAAGAATCCGGCTATTCGTTTATGAAGCTTGAATACATTTTCTGGACACACTCTGCATGACCTTTCCAACGATATCTCAAACATGTCGATTGGACGTCTGGATAAAAACTTCCAAATCTCGTGTATATACAGGGTGTCCCAGAAGTAACGTGCCAAACTTTAGGGGAAGGTAGGTGGGAGGGTGAGCTCCCGATAAACAAAAAATTTTCAGGTAAAAGTTCACCGTTTTGAAATATTTACATTTTTTCGAATTAAAAAAAAATCGTGCCTTTTCAGTGTTTTCTTTAACTGCAACTACAAACCGGGCAATACTTAATAAATTTTTTATGTAAATACTTCCAGATAGTTGCCTCTCCATACTCAAATGCAATGTAGTTAAAATATATTAACGAACCATCACTAAAATTAGGACTATTTCTGGATTTTTAACTTTTTGATATTTTCTTCCCCAACTTCCCACCATGCAAAACATGGTCAATCGCAACAAATTGGCGACTCACCGATTTATTGCTGTGGTGACAAATCGGCAACATCACTTCGTTCATGTCAATTTTGAATAAAAAAGTTCTCAAAAATTCCGAAACTTATGAATATGGCGTCAATAGTATTGGCCAAAAGCATCTAAATTATGCCCAAGGACAAGATTGAAAAAATAGGAAGTCGCACAGCGAGAAAATGAATTAATTCCGATTGTAAGTTGCAATTTGGTACAAAAAAATAAATGAAGTATTAAAAAGAATAAAATTATTCCAAAAATCGCCTGAGGCGATAAGAAAAGGGCTCATTCAGGTAATAAGAAAACGACTCGCCCAGGCGAGTTGCCTTCGGCGGACGTTTTAGAGCGACCGGTAATAGGAAATCGATTCGATGGCAATATTACCGGCAATAAATTTGTTTCCGAGGGCGACACGTTTTCTTATTGCTGGCAACACAAATTGTTTGGTGGGTAACAACACAATTTTCATGACATTTTTAATCGTCGCTCGAATATAGAAACAGTGTAAATGCCACATACACTATTATTCGATAATTGCACCATTGGATAGACAATCCTTTAATCTATTAGAAAAATCTTTAGTTTTCTTAAATATCTCTTTGGCTCACTAATTAATTCCCGAAAAACGAAATGGTATTTGTATGGTTTGTAATGGTTTATAAAAACTTCCAATTCGTTTTTCTCAAAACTATACTTTTCATGTTACACTATTTCATTATTCCAGCGCCGAAATACACATGTACATTTTAAATTGTGTGAAAGCTGACAGTTTATAGAATTCAGTAGCGGCGAAAACAAAGGGGGGCTAGTGGTTAAACCTTACCCAAGCCGATCGTAAAACTTGCGACACAATTTCAGCTTATGCCTGTCGGTCTTGGCAAGAATGTAATCCCTCAAGGTTTAGCTTAACATGGTTCTAGGGATACACCCGGTGATCATGTTACTTTCCAGAAGGTGTCGCGCCCGTTTTTCTGTATATATTTCCATTGGAAAAATGCCTCATCTCAGTATTTCAGGTAAATGCTTCCAGAGGTATCTATGCGTCACCAGAATTTTAGTTTATATGGCTTATACCGCTAGCTCTCGTAGCTGGCTACGAGATCATTGTCATATACCCCCATGTTTCATAGGTTTGGGATTGATTTCATTTACCTCTGTTCCAAGTTCTACGGTGGCACGCTGCATTTTCCAATAAACCCATATTTTTCCATGAGCTTGAGCTTCACTTCATATACATATATCCATACCAAGTTCCAGGACTCTACCATAAATTGTATGGGAGATTCCACATCCCCTTTAGATATCGGTTTTGTTTTAGCCTATAACCATTCTTGGAATACTTGTTTCCGAAATTTTAAGAAAATCGGTACAGCCGGTATGGGCATTGTGACTCCTCAAGCGAAATGAACTAATGATTGCAAAAAATGAAATCAAACGTCGTAGTTGACCAAAAAAGAATATTAGTCTTCATTCTCTAAAGCTAAGAAATATATAATAAGATAGGATATATTAAAACAGCCTCAAAAAAAAAACCAAAAGACCCCCTGAACTACACAAATCAATTTGATTGAAAATTTGTTTTTATCTATTTATTACTTCACTTTTGAGTGTGTCAAAATTTCATGTGAAAACAATATGTGTTGCTGGAAAATTTTCACGGCCCATGGGTCCCAAAGTAAGTTCCATTTACTGTTAAATGGACAAAGACAATCTGCCTTATCCTGAGTTTCGCCCGATAAAATGTTCACCCGAAAAATTGTATTCCGCCCATAGTAAATACAAGAAAACCAAACGTGAAAAGTGAACCGGACGGGGAAAATGAAACTCATGATAAGGCTGAATATGTATTAAATAACCCATGGAAATGTGTAATTGTAGTGTATGAATTATTATGAATTGTATGACACTAAAAAAATTTTTAAATATGTTCACTAAAATTGCATTAATATTAATATAATGATTTGGCAAGTTGTTATCGAATTTAATGTAAAATTTAAACGTTTTTAAGATAAGATATTCGTTTTTTTTTAAAGGTAAATATTAATACAACTGTTTTATTTATAATCCCAAATTTAGGTTATAAAATCTCCCACACCAAAAAACTTACAATTGGGTAACGCCACTTCGAATTTTTCACAATTGAGCAATTGTCAAAAATCTGCTTTTTAATCAAAAAGTTGTTTATTGAAACTACCTTCTTTTTTGTATCATGGTAAAAATGTCTACTTTTGCGACAACTGAGCCAGCGTGGCATCAGGCCACCAGAAAAAGCCAATTTTTCCAAAACAAAAGCGCCAAGTTTTTATTATCACGTTTAATAATTTTTTTGATTCAGTAAAAAGTGTATATACATATCCATTTCCTCACGTTTTTATTAATAAATTAATTTCAATACATTTATAACAACGCAAAACATATTTAATTTACCTATTCCTCACATTTTATTCAGTAAATGAATAAGTGTATAGTGTATAAATACGTACATATCGTCGTTTAAAGTGCAAGACCGCGTATCAACAAAATGCAATACCGCGTATGTGAAGTTGTAGAAATTATTTTCTAGAGCGTAAAAACACTCATATTTCAAAATCTTTCTCTTTTATATAAACCAATCGCATTTCTGGCTAGTATATGTCAGGACAAATGGATAAGGATTGAGCCAGGAGCTTGTGGGAGCAAATCCAATTTTTGGCAGCCAATGTCAGTTACGCGGAATGACGATACGCGGTTTTGTACTTTAAACGACGATATATACCTATGCATTCGGTGTGCTTAAATTAAAAAAAGCATCACTAAATACCGCACCAAGCATTGAATTCCAATTATTTTGGCTTTTTGGTTTCCCAAAAGCACTTTAGTGCAAAATACACGACCTTGGCAACAGTGAGAGAGCACATCAATGCTCAAACAGTGATACCAGACCAAGTATTGAGTAAATGCGCTATGTATATTTTTCTTTTAAAGCAAAAGTTCTAATTGGCGAGGGGATTGATTTTTGGTTCTTACATAGAACACTGATAAGATTCACCAACTTATCTTAGGACTTAATTAAAATAATCAACATTATTTGTAGACGAATATATTTGTGTTCGTATGAAATAGTAGCTTATGTCGGGAGGCTGGCTTTAGTAAAATGTACCATTTCCAGTGAGTCTTTCGCAATCGTGAGTTATTATCGGTAAAAAATTGGGTACTCTCAAATCTGGCATCGCTGCAGCAAGTACTTTATAAAGTACAGTATATATATATATATATATATGTATATATAT
>NW_016157266.1:84213-97512 GCF_001687245.7 Rhagoletis zephyria | reverse complement strand
AGTTGCAAGTCAGCAAGCTACAAGTAAAGTGAGCAGAGAAGCGAATTGCGAATAAGCAAGCTATAAGTTTAATTGTGTGTAACAAGTTCAGTAAAGCGTTGTAATTGCCTTAACAAGTATTGTAGTATTTTTACTGTATTAGCAAGTATTGTAAAATTGTTTGTTGTACAATAAAGTTAATTGTACTACAATTCGGTCATCGTTAGCATTTATTTAACAATCCAGCGATACGAGCCCGAGTATATTTGGGAAATCCCTCAAGGTTTCGAGGATAATCGTAACAATATCAAGTAAAGTAAAGTGACAATTGTCACGCCAATGAAACAGTGTTGATATTTTTAGTACAATTGTACTTTCTTCAGTACAATTAATTTTAAAAAGTACAAAACTACAATTTGCCGATTTTAAGTACAATTTCAACATCAAAAATACTTTTTGTACCAAACGCTCAAATCTCTTCTAGCACTTTGATTCTTAATCCGTTTACATTTAAGTAAATGGATATACCTATATTTGCTACAAAACGAAATTATGAATTGTAATTTTGAATGTAAACGTGATTGTGAGCAGTAATATTAGTGATGTGCGTTATGGTGATTGCGATTTCTTATCACCGGCGGGTGAAATATCCCTCATCGCTATTTATTTTGAAAAAATCTTTGGAAATGCAATTTACCTAATGGCGATCCTGCAGAAATAGAAGTAATTGAGCAATTCGGGGGTTGAAAGTAAAAAAATGTATGTAAATTCCATGCGTTGAAATTATAAATTTCCCTTGAGGATTTCCATTTTATCGATAGTGATCTCATTTTATGTTCATTAATATGAACTGACCTATATAGTGTATTAATGTTTTATCATCATTGTCTTCATCTTTGACACGGTCTTTTACACGGTCACCCGGTATTTATTTTATTTTTTTAAATAATTTTAATTATTTTTTTTTATAAAATTGTAGCTCATTGTCAAACAAAAACCTTGCCAATAAATCTAAACTTGAAATAATGAAAAAAATGAACAAACTTTCATCAAATTTTCACAGTTTTTGTTCAGAATTTGTAGACATGTTTGGGTTCATTCTAGTATAATAAGGTGCAAGTTTGAAGTGTCTAGAAAATACCATTGATTTTTTGAATTTTTCTGTTTGCGGTGTTGCGCACTTTCTTCCATATAACGAACGTTCGCATTTTATGTTATATGGATGAATGCGCGTGTAGCGTTGTTGTTTTTTATTCCAATATTTTAAATTAAGCTTTATTTTATAGTTTTTCTTANTTATATGGATGAATGCGCGTGTAGCGTTGTTGTTTTTTATTTCAACAGTTTAAATTAAGCTTTATTTTATAGTTTTTGTTAGACAATGATAAATGATGTACACAAATTTCAGTGTGGAAGAAAAAGTGCAACACCTTCAACGAAAAAAGTTCTCAAAAATCTACGCGAATTGAATGTACTATCTCGATCATTTAAACATCTCGGACTCGCCTACCACTAAAAATGATTATTTAAACCTAAAGTATATATTAAATGGTATTTAATATTTACTTTAGAGATGAAATTTCGACAAATTTGTTTAAACAAAAATGTTAAGCGCATATGCAGAATGTGGAAGCGAGATTGTTCTGCTTGCGTTTCTATGTTTATATCATTTATCAGTTTAAGCACATACGATTAAATGTAAAAAAAATATTTTTAATTGCGGATCCGAAAGAAATATTTATTAGTTGCATTGAGTTACGCAAAAATAGTGCCGAAAATCAATCGATTGTGCTGAAGGTGCCGGCTGCTTCCGAAAGGACCGAAAATGGCACAATGCTCACTTTTCCATCACTGTCACACATACAATCTCACTATTATGTTGACTTCGTTTTCCCCTTCCGATAACTTTTTGCTTCCGCGCTTGCCCAGCACCGCTGTGCAAAGCTTTGCACGCGCAGTCGCCCGCGACACATATATGCTGATTTGGGCATCCCTAATGTAATTAGTGAAATTAATAAAAAAAAAACAAATAATATAAAAATATCACGCTTGCCCACAATGAGAGGCGGGGGGCTTAGGTTTTTTCACGTAGTCAATATCTATCGTTTTTTTAGCTACATTCAAATTTGGCTCTTTTTAAGTTCACTGACGTACATATGACATCACCGGAAGGATGTGCTTAATTTGTGGACTTTATTTTGCCTAAAAAATTTCTATAAACAACCAAGGCAAGACGAATTTATACAAGGTGGTGTTGTAAAATCAGCTGATTTTTTCGTCTTACATGTATTTTGTTTTTGCTTTTACTGATTTGACAGCACACCCATTTTGTATCTTGTTGACGTTCGGAAGTTTTTTTGTGCAAAAAATTACGTTTTTTAACTTTCCAGTAATTTTTCTCTGTTACTAAATCTTGTAAGTAGAACTGATTTTGAATTATTTTCTTAATAAATCTTTACAATCTTTGTTTTTTTGCAGCAGCTTCTTCAAAAGATATTTATCCTTTGGACACAAATTACTTAAATACGATGCAAATCAGACATACGCTCATTTTTTTGGAATGTTGGACTAAGGATCCCGCGTTCAAAGGCTGGTTTTGTAACCACTTGAGGTTACGAGGCTTATTGCAATTGCACATTAAAAGCCAAATCCGGAAGAGCTGATCTATTGCAACACGAACACTCGCAAACGCATGAAAAAGCCGTAGCAGCATAAAATGTCAGAAAAAGTATGCGACTTTTTTAAGACTTCATTGAAAATGTAATGAACGCAAAAAAATGCTGAAATATTGCTATGTTCCTTTTTAGCAGAACGTAATTTAGCATTTTCGATAACCGACCACCTAACAAAATGTCTACAAGAGAAAAAAATATATTAAAAATCAACGCGATTCTTTAGTAACTTAAAACTTGCACATTATTATCCTGGATTCTCAAAAAAATTCTTAAAAATCTGAATAACTAGTTGAAAATCTAGCTGAAACTTTGCAGATTTTGTATAATTTGTTGCACAAAGTTTGAAATGTGGATTTATATTTTGTTTGTTATAAAATGAGCCAGGGCATGAATCCTGTATGACGACAATCGTTTGGACGATATCGTGTTGAAATTGTCTTGCGTCATGTAAACATAAATTGTTTGATCGTTTAAGCAATATTGTTAACTCGATTCCAATTTGGCTTTACGCAACAGTAACAGTAACACGTAACAGCATCACAAATACATGAATAAGTGTTTTGAAGTCATTGTTTTGTCTGTTTTTGGGTGGGAAATGACGTTTTTTCAGGCCAACGGGGGGCGTTTTCTCATGTCGAAGACCTGGCAACACTGCTTGACACCGACCATTGTTGAAGATGATTGAGATGGAAATTAGATGTTAATAAGAATAACAGATAAACTTTCACTTCTGACATTTTGCTCAAAATGAAAGTGAAAATGAAAGAAAAAAGTGTTTTTGACAATTAATACGGATTTCTTTATTGTATTGTCAGCATTGTCTAATCTAAACGCGCCGTTATTAAATATGCCTTGAGTTTCGGTCGAAAATATCCGTTGTGGTCAAGACGAATTCATACAAATAATAAGGGTACTCATTTAAAAGCGCAAAACCCTCGCAAACTTGCCAAAATGTAATTTTAAACCCTCGCAAATGAAATGTCAAAATTTGTATGGAAAACCACAGGCGAATTCATATAAGGTGGTAGCGGTAGCCCAAAAACAAAAAAACTATACTAACAAATTATACGCACAATGACAATCAGATTTTACAACAAACAAATTATTATAACAATCAGTACAACGGCAGCGAAAATCTAGGGGCCGGGTTATAATGGAAGTAATGGAACAGAGTAAACTGTTACTTAATTATCTATTGTATGCAAAATGAATGCAAATGGTTATAGTCACAATACAGAATTATAGTGCACGTAAGCGTAATTCAACATGAGAACACGTTTTAAGGCATTTTTATGAGTGATTTTATCTAAATTGGGTGTTTAAAATGGCTGACAACAATTTGGGTCATTTTGGTTTTCGTTGTTTTCTTTTCTTTGTTTACTTGGTTTAATTTTCTTCGTTTTCCAGCGAATCAAGATGGCGTAGAACCCACTAAAAATAGTTTAATTCCTTATCTTTTTGGACTAAAATCTGAAAAGTGTCAAAATGCCAGAGCGTAAGCAAACTGCGCTCACTAAAAGAAAATAACAGCAAAAGTAAAGGAACACAAAAAACCAAATTTTTAGTCCAAAGAAAGGCAACAACAAAGCTAACGTCAAATAAGAATGGAAATGTATGTACAAAACACATTCACACAAGCACAAGCACAAGCACAATAAACACTTAGGGCCGGTTGCTCAAAGCCCGGTTGACACTAATCCCCGGTTAAACATCGTTATCGACGTTACCGACACCATGTTATTTGCATGGAGCCGAAAACGTCGATAACGATGTTAATCGGTGATTCGTGTTAATCAGGCTTTGAGCAACCGGCCCTTACTATATCAATTTTTTTTACCTCCTTCCAATTTCAATTCACTTTTTTAACTTTTTAGATTATTCTCACTTTTTGCGTATTCTTTAATTTCTGTTAATTTAAATTCAGTTGAGTTTGACACTTTTCAGGATTTTGCCAGGAAAAATTCTTCTGACTAAATCTAACTACTTCGGACTGATGAGAGTCACTCTCACTGAGTGTTGCTCTCTCAGTTTTGCTGTCATTTCCGAGTTACGGGACGCTTTTTGGACTAAATCTGACTACTTCGGACTTTTTCTGACTATTTCTGGGAGATAAGGAACGCTCCTAATATCTACTTTTTTCATTTTCTTGTTCTTTCGTGAATTCGTCGCGATTCGTTACTATTCGCCCCGTGCACTATAACCAAGGCATTAGTTATCGCCTGTAATAAATATCGATACATTGTTTGTATCTCAAAACTGGAAAATGTTATAAACAATTGTAACAAATTTTCGAGGCGCAGGAGCATTTCATTGTGTATACATAGTAAAAATTTGGGATTGTTACCTTGCCTTTTATGCTATTATGTCGCATATAGAATCGAGCGAAACGGACTATTGGAGAAATGACGGAAAAACCTCTTTTGTCAAAGAATGGAAAAGCTGGTGCCGCCTCTGCGCGAAAGCTGACGCTCAGTACATTAATGTCCTATCGCGACAATATCCAGAGTTTTTACATGAAAGCACAAATTACAACCCATTTGACATGGTTTCCGTTATAGGGGATTTCTTTCGTGTTCATGTAAGCTTGTCTTTGAAAATTTATCTAATAGAATCATGATACATGAATAGAATTATGCATTATTTTTTATTCTTGCAAACAGATCAAAGAAGATGAAAAGCTTTCGCCTATGGTTTGTACGGATTGTTGCCATGTAATTGCATCATTCGTCAAATTCAGTGAGAATGTGGGAAAAGTTCAACAATTGTATGATGATCTTCTCCATAGTGACGACAAAACGAAAGTAGATATACTGGCTGTATATGAAAAGTATGGTTTAACTAAAGAACTTTCGGCGGTACAACAGGCCACCACGCCCACCGTAGAAGAAGTTTTCATTGCTGACTCGCCTAACACGAGCAATACACATGCCTCAAAGTATAAAGTAAAAAAGGAAAAAGCGTCTGATGAACTATCAACTGAGGTATTTATTAAAGAGTTTGAAAAGAAAGACGAATTAGATCCTTTTGGGGAAGACAGTGCGCCTACCGGACTAAAGGACTGCCCTTCCACACCGGACGATGAGAGTAGTAGTGGAAGTGAAGATTATAATATGCCAATGGATACCTCAGAAGATGAAGAGGACTCAAAAAATAATGCAGTTAATAATGAAATCTTGCAATCAGATAACCCTTCAGAAATCTCGAAAAAGCGTAAATACATTTGCAAATTTTGCTCCCAACGTTTTCAACGTAGTGGCAACTACTCTGTTCATATGAAGAAAAAACATGGAATAATCGTTTGTCCGAAATGCACTAATTCATTCGAGAATGAATTAAGTTTAAAGCGTCATATGAAAGATCATCAGGAATTGTTCCCCTGCCCACACTGTGATCGAAAATTTCAAATAAAAGAATACGTAGCTCAACACATAAAGTTTGTGCACCAGGATGAACGTCCATTTATTTGCGAAACTTGCGGTGATGGTTTGCGCACTAAAGGACAACTCAAAGAGCATATGTTGACACACACAGATTATTCGCCCTTCGAATGTAAGGAATGTGGAAAATGCTTCAAGCAAAAGCAACGTTTGAAGGTACGGATATATCCGATATTTATATCATTATTTAACAGTAGCGCTATTTCCAGAGACACATGCAAATACATGGAGACAAGCATATATGCACAGAATGTGGCAAGCAATTAAGTACGCGTGCTACTCTTAATAGTCATTTGCTGGTGCATTCCGATAAGATGCCACATAAATGTGATTATTGTGGTCGGCTCTTTAAGCGTGCCAAAACTCTTAAAAATCATTTAATTGCACATACCGGCCTTAGACCTTATTCATGCGACTTTTGTGAAAAAACTTTCTCGACTGGCCCTAGTTGTCGTTTTCATAAAAAGACTATGCATCCAGTGGAACTAGCTGCGCTAGAAGCGTCAGGTGTTAAAGCGTATACAAGAAATATACCCAATTTGGATGTTTTAAAGGCAGTGTAAGTCTTAAGATGTGAAATTATAAGCTAAGCGAGTATGTATAATAGTTGTGTTTAATGAGCTGCTCTAGGTTACGCCAGGTTAAGATATGACACAAAATCGTGTTTCATGGGATATTTCTTGCTCTAACTTACTCTACTCTTGCTTTGGCGGCCTCTGTGGTGTAGTAGTAAGCAGTGCGCGCTTCCACTACGCAGGGCTTGGGTTCAAGCAATGGTCAAAGCAACACCACAAACAAATTTTGAAAAAAGGGTTTTTCTTAACAGCGGTCGCCCCTCGGCAGGCGATGTCAAACCTCCGAGTGTATTTCTGCGTAAAACTGTAGGTCCCTCCCCTTTGTGTGACAACATCAAGGCGCACGACACAAATCGGAGGGGAAGGTCGGCCAAACCCTAACATATGTGTAAGCGCCAATCTATTTTACGTTCCTTTTATTAGCTCGGGATGTAACTATGTAATATTGATGCGCCTAAAAGATGCAGCGATTTCTGTTCTCAAGTTACATACCTGATGACAGTACGAATGGCAATTATAATAGGGAGGTTAACACACTCTACTTTTTGTTTCATGAGTCTGCGCTAAATGGAACTAGAGCAACTTAGAGCACGATTTTCTGCACCAGCTTTTTTGATGGAGTAACCTAGAGCGAGCAACTGCGAATTTCTGCCTGAAAAGTGTTTCATGAGGTTTCTGATCTTAGTTGCTCGAACTTGCCCTATTGTTTATTGTCATTAAACACAACTAATAAATCTTGTGATATTGTTATCATGTTTTTTTTCTCAGATCCCGGACGGCAGATAACCTCACGCCGCTGGCGTCGAAACAAAATGGTTATGCAGTATTCGATAAGAAAAGAGATATTCCAGATCAAGATTTGAATTCAAAACCGGTCGAAGATGCCAATAAATAAATAAATATAATGTGCTTAATATCAATCGCATACATCAACATTTTTTATCAAATGCCACCGTATTTTATGAGAGCAACTAAAAGAAGGATGACTCTAGATTACATGATTTCGAGGTTAAAACAACAGCAACAGTAGAAAACTTAGGCGAAAACAATGGTGAAAAACTAGAGTACATACATATGTATGTGCTAAGTAATTTTATTTATTTGTTTTGGTGATTTTCACATTTTGCATTACGTTGTGTGGAATTTTCTTCACAATAATCGGCCTTATCGCGAATTCCATATTCCCAAAAATTATAATGCTAAACAAAAAGATTTTTCCCAATATGTTTACCAGTACGAATATGTTTAATGTTGTATACCTGTTAAATTAAAGGGGCGATTTAATCAAACCATAATTGGCGATAAGGCTGAATAATAAAAAATTAATCCAAAAATAAGTGTGTGTACAATTAAATCATATCAAGGCGAATTGATTTAAGGTGATAGTAGTACAAAAAAAAATTTACAACAGAGCTGGGCACGATTAGGTACATTTTCATTACTTATTTTTAGCATTACGATTACCCTAATTGTAATTATAACATGCTTGATAACGAATACTTTAAGTGTAATCTTTCAAATTTAACGATTACCACAAATGATGAAAATGGGCCACGCCCACTTATGACTACATGTGTATATCTCTGTTATAGCTGCACCAATTTCCCTCGCACGGTTGTTGGCCTTAGTACAACATATCAAATGGCCGAAAATTTTTTAAATCGGACAGTAACCACGCCCACATCCCATATAACGGTAATTTGGAGAAATAGGAAATCTGATAAATAGTAAATACCGAAGCTAATTTATTCAATTTGATGTTTGGAATAATTCTTTAGCACAAAATACGTTTATAATAAAATTTTGGAAAATGGGCGTGGCACCGCCCACTTATGACCACAAATGTCTTATCCCGGTAACCGTTCGAGCAATTCGTGCCAAACTCGGCATGGTCCACAAAAAAAAATCGATGAAAGGTTCCTTTGACCAAACCTAAACTACTACATGTTTTTGGGGTCGCTGAACATGAATCTGAAGTCCGTTTTGCTCCATCACGTCTGGATTTTCTTCTAACCTCAAAAAACATCTCGGATTTCACGAGAAAATCCGGGGAGGGTTTTGAGGTTAGGAATTTGAGGTTTGGATTGTAATGAATTTGAAAGTATTTTTGGTTATTTACATGTGTAAGTGTTTACATACAAAATAAGCAAACATTAGGTTTGTTCGTCGAAAATCCAGCAAGAATTATCCAACACTCAAAATATCAGAGAGTAAGAAAAAATTCTCTCAAATTCTCTCTCATGTTGAGAAACTTGCAAATTTCTGCACGAACGCAAATTTGCAGGAATTTGCAAGTTTCGCTGCCAGCTGGCGTCCACGGTTGCATTTCAAACATAAAAAATTTTTATAGAATTTTTATAATTCTTTCGGATGGCCAAAAACAGGATATACATGTATATTTCTTGTTGTTCTGACTTTCTTTAACATACATTTCAATTTCTTCATCGTACTAGCTGTCGGGTTTCTTAAATCGACTCTGGTTGCAATTGCATTCCGANTTTTTTCATAACAAAATCGTGTTTATAAATTTTTAAATTTAACGAACTGATTTATTCAAATTATTGTAGACAAAAATGCAACCATGCGGCACAACCACATGTTTTTCGTGTTTGCAAATTCATGCTGGGAAAATTTTTTCCAGCAAAAATTTGCAACTTCTCTTNTCAGCCGTGTTAAATTCAAATCATTGGAATTAACTAAATTAATTATATCAACAATTATTTACTTCCTTTTTTCATAAAAAAATCGCTCGTGTTTATAAATTTTTAAATTTAACGAACTAATTTATTCAAATTATTGTAGACAAAAATGCAACCATGCGCCACAACCACATGTTTTTCGTGTTTGCAAATTCTTGCTGGCAAAATTTTTTCCAGCAAGAATTTGCAACTTCTCTCCAAGAGAACTGTCACTTTGCTCTCACAATTTTCGATTGTTGGATAAATTTTTGGTCTGCACAAACGCGATTAGGGCAAAAATCGAGATAATTCGTACAAATTCGTACAAAAATTTTGCTCGACGAACAAACCTATTTACAACTAAATTTAGAGGTTATGTTGAAGTTGACAGAAGTTACCATTTTTTACTAGTAATTTTCAATGTTAAGCATGCTTTACAGTTCAATGCGAGCGTGAGCGTGAACGTTCGCAAAGGCAAATAATTCCATTTGTATTCTTTGGGACGCTCACACACATCTGTCAAAACTGGTCGTTCACATGCGAATGCTTTGCGTACGCACACAGTTGAGTGGGAGCTTGAAAAAAGGCATATTATGCTTTTTAAATTAGTTTTTATTCTGTATTTATGAAAGATATTTTAATTCTCTATCTTTTGATGTATCAACTATTGCAAAAAGTTAAGTAATAACGAAGATATTGGTCAAAATAAAAAGCTCACGCTCACGCTCGCATTGAACTGTATAGCAGGCTTTACTCTCTCGCTCGCTCAACGGGTGGGAAGGGCCGGCGCTTTACACCAGGAGCGGAGATGACATACCACCAACCCATAATGCCACCATCTTCCTCCCATGGAGCATAGACAGGGGCCAGGACTATGCACTGGGTCTCCTGAGAGCTCAGAACGAGAGCCTCAACACATCACTCTGGAGAGTCATGGAGGCAAAAGTTGAGGACGGCTACCTACGGCTGAATGTGGCTGTCGATGAAGACTCATTCTGCAGTATGAGACGGCAGAGCTTTAGGCTCAATTACAGGTACGGCAACGTCCTCGTCAAGCCATGGAAGCAGAGAATTCCTGGGGACGCTGCCCACACGACGCCAACAGGTGAGGCATCAACAGGCATGGCAATGGCCGTCGATGAGCAGTGCGTAGAAGGGCCTTCGACCTCCGCAGCTGCCTCATCGACAGCAATTGATAGAGACAAAACTGTCGACGAGCACCGCGTGGAAGGGCCTTTGACCTCCGCGGCTGCCNCACATGGCAATGGCCGTCGATGAGCAGTACGTAGAAGGGCCTTCGACCTCCGCGCCAGTCTCAGCGATAGCAAATGACAGAGACAAAATTGTCGACGAGCACCGCGTGGAAGGGCCTTTGACCTCCGCGGCTGCCATCGCGACGACAGAGACAACAGGATGGGCAGCTCAACAAGATGTGCCATCGACCAGGGAGCTGGAGGAGCTGGGAGAAGGCTTGAACCTTCAAAGCCCTGGCAGAGAACCGGAGGAACTAACGCTCTCAGAGGTAGACGAGCCGATGGTCCAGAGAAAAAAATCTGGACAACACCACGCCTTAGGATTGCCCAGTTTAACCTCCATCACGCGGTAGCTGCATCTGCAGTTATCGCAAGAAAGTTCACTTCGGAGGATCTGGGCATAGTCTTAGGCCAAGAGCCGTGGGTGTATAAAGGTCAGGTGAAGGGCCTGACGGAGAAGTCTATCAAGGTAATCTGGGATTTATCATGTGATAACCCAAGAGCTTGTGTTATGTTAAAGAAGGAGACTAATTACTTCTGCATTTCAGAGTTTCTACCGAGAGATCTGGTGGGAATCCAACTACCGGTTAATCTCCACGGACAGGCAAGAGAAGTAGTTTTTGCTTCGGCTTACTTCGCTGGGGATGCCGCCATACCACCGGAGGAAGTTAGAGCATTGGTAACGGCAGAGGACTGGTAGAGTACAGCGAGAAGCTGCGCTTTCCATTGGTTATTGGATGTGATGCCAACGCACATAATGTACAGTGGGGCAGCACTGACACCAATAAAAGGGGTGAGCTTCTACTAGACTTTATATTAAGTAAGGGCCTTAGTATTTGCAATGTAGGTTATAAGCCCACTTTTGTAACTAGGGTAAGAGAGGAAGTTCAGGACGTTACTCTTGGGAACACCTGGGCGGGAAATTTGATCTCGGACCGGAGGGTCTCCTCAGAGCCCTCGATGTCGGATCATAGGATCATACAGTTTTCCCTAGAGATCTCCATGAATAGAGGCATGCCCAGTAAGAATCCCAGGAAGACCGACTGGAACAATTATCACAGACCACTACAGGCAAACCTAACCACCACAAACGTAGAGAACAGGGCTAAGCGATGGGAGGAATTGGAGGCGAAGGTCGGCAGCTTAAATGAGGCAATAACGAATGCCTATACATCAAGCTGCCGGCTGACTTCACCAAAAGGTCAGAATAGAAATCCATGGTGGAACTCCAACCTCTCAGGTCCCCGGAAAGAGGTCAGAAAACTCTTTAACCGTGCGAAACGTACTAGAAATTGGGATGACTATTTGTCCCCCGGAGGCTGCCAGATTGCACAGAGTAGCTAGAGGTACAGGTGAAAACCATATGGCGATAAAACTACCAGACGGCAGCTACACCAAAAGTGAGGAAGAGAGGGCCCTGGCCTTTCTGACTACCCACTTCCCAGGAGCATTAACTCCGGTGGCAGAGGATAGTGATTAATGTCATAAACTAGCCTCGGAGGACTGGAAGACGGCAAAATACCTGTTCACCTGGCCGACCGTACGATGGGCCATCGATTCGTTTGAGCCCTATAAAACCCCTGGGGTGGACGGCTTATGGCCGATTTTACACCAGAAAGAACTGGATCTGCTTACCCCGATCCTAATCAAAATCATGCGGGAAAGCCTGGAACTAGCCTATCTCCCACAGTCGTGGATGAGAGCCTGTGTCAAATTCATTCCTAAGATAGGCAAGTAAGACTACTCGCTGGCGAAATCTTTTTGCCCGATTAGTCTAACATCATTCCTTCTTAAGGCAATGGAGAAGATCATAGACAACCACATTGCATCATGGGCCACACGCCTATCGGGCAGGTAGATCGACGGCGCTGTTCCAGCTGTCAACTACCATACGGAATGCACTTGAGGGGGGGGAGGTAACACTCTGTGCGTTTTTAGACATTGAAGGAGCCTTTGATAACACCTCACGCGAGGCAGTAGATCGAGCTCTAGAGAGAAGGAACGTAGCCATCCCGAATCGAAGATTCGAAGACGAACTACTTGAGTTACTATCCAACAACGGCATTTTGTGCCAAGGATACGTGGACGATATAGTAATTATAGCGAGGGGCAAATTTGAAAGCACCCTCTGCGACATTGTACAAAGAGCACTCATCTTAACTAAAAGATGGTGTGGCACGGTGGGCCTTAACATAAACCCCGCCAAAACAGCCATTATTACTTTTACTAGGAGAAGAAACCTTCCAGGCATGCACTCTATAACATTAGGGGGCATAGAGATAGAAATGTGCAATTAAGTTAAGTATCTAGGAGTCATCTTCGACAGCAAAATGCTATGGAATAAGGACATTGAGTACGCTGTAATAAAAGCCACACGAGCTTTAATGGTGTGCAGGAGACTGGCCGGCAAATCGTGGGGGTGCAGCCCTTACATCCTACGATGGATGTACACAATGATTGTCAGGCCAATAGTTACATATGGAGCAGTGGCATGGTCCGAGCGGGCNCAGTAAGAATCCCAGGAAGACCGACTGGAACAATTATCACAGACCACTACAGGCAAACCTAACCACCACAAACGTAGAGAACAGGGCTAAGCGATGGGAGGAATTGGAGGCGAAGGTCGGCAGCTTAAATGAGGCAATAACGAATGCCTATACATCAAGCTGCCGGCTGACTTCACCAAAAGGTCAGAATAGAAA
>NW_016157266.1:81419-83981 GCF_001687245.7 Rhagoletis zephyria | reverse complement strand
AGACGAACTACTTGAGTTACTATCCAACAACGGCATTTTGTGCCAAGGATATGCGGACGACATAGTAATTATAGCGAGGGGCAAATTTGAAAGCACCCTCTGCGACATTGTACAAAGAGCACTTATCCTAACTAAAAGATGGTGTGGCACGGTGGGCCTTAACATAAACCCCGCCAAAACAGCCATTATTACTTTTACTAGGAGAAGAAACCTTCCAGGCATGCACTCTATAACATTAGGAGGCATAGAGATAGAAATGTGCAATTAAGTTAAGTATCTAGGAGTCATCTTCGACAGCAAAATGCTATGGAATAAGGACATTGAGTACGCTGTAATAAAAGCCACACGAGCTTTAATGGTGTGCAGGAGACTGGCCGGCAAATCGTGGGGGTGCAGCCCTTACATCCTACGATGGATGTACACAATGATTGTCAGGCCAATAGTTACATATGGAGCAGTGGCATGGTCCGAGCGGGCTGCCCTCAACACGGTAAGGGCGTCGCTTTCCAAGCTGCAGNAAAGCCACACGAGCTTTAATGGTGTGCAGGAGACTGGCCGGCAAATCGTGGGGGTGCAGCCCTTACATCCTACGATGGATGTACACAATGATTGTCAGGTCAATAGTTACATACGGAGCAGTGGCATGGTCCGAGCGGGCTGCCCTCAACACGGTAAGGGCGTCGCTGTCCAGGCTGCAGCGACTGGCGTGCACCTGTATAACAGGTGCCATGCGCACATGTCCTACTGCAGCCCTGGAGGTAATCCTGGATCTATCGCCACTGCACATAGTCATAGAACAAACCGCCAAAAAGCCCTCCTAAATTTTATGAGGGAGGCCACTGGAAAAGGCAAGGTGGTCTCGAGAAGACTGGGAGAGGAAATCAAAAAGCATGATTCCTATCTCCCAGCTCAATAGAGACGACATGGTTAGGCTAAGAACCTTCGAGAAAAGTTTAGAACCGAACAAGAGAGCAAGGCAACCTGGAACGAGACAATATTAGATAACACCTTTCGGCCCCATACCCAAAGGTGGTTCACAGATGGCTCCAAAACCGACGAAGGGATAGGGGCAGGAATACATGACCCCAAGCCAGTATCTCCATTCCCCTGGGGAACTATACCAGTATCTTTCAGGCGGAGGTTTTTGCCATCGACATCTGTGCAGAGGTAATTCTGCAGAGATAACCAAGAAAACAGCACATTGTCATCTGCAGCGACAGTCAGGCTGCACTGAGAGCCGTATCGCCGTGTGAAATTAATTCACGGTTGGTATGGGAATGTGTAAACAGACTAAACGCCCTGGGGGAACTCAACACAGTACATCTGATGTAGGTCCCGGGCCACAAAGGCGTTCAGGGCAACGAGGAGGCCGACAAGCTCGCTAGGGAAGCAACAGCCACTCGACCCATAGGACCAGAACCCTTCCTTACAGTTGGTCCACACACTATCAGGGAAGAGTTACGAGTAGAGGAACGAAACCTGATCAGAACACATTGGAAGAACACGTCTGGACTAAGGTAGGCGAAAGAACTTCTAGGAAGCTGTAATCCCAGAAGATTCAGAGAACTAATTACACTCAACAAGACTAATTTAAGGTTTATTACACGAGTGCTAACTGGTCACTGAAGGCTGCGGGCCCATATGCATACCTTAGAGATTAGAGCAGACGATTCCTGCCGCTATTGCGACAGGGTCCCAGAAACCCCGCGCACATCCTCTTAGAATATGACGCAGTGTCGAGAAGAAGGCAAACACACTTGGGAAAGTTGTGGCCTGAGGCTTCACACATTCACTCTCTACATCCCTCGAAACTGCTTGGTTTCATCAGAGCACTGGGGCTGGACGAGGTGTTTTGATGAGCTCTGAGGGCACAATATACCTAAGGTCGCAGTGCACTTCTTCTAACAAATCTATCTATCTACTCTCTCGCTCTGAGCAAATTTTTAATTTTTGACAGTTTTACTAGTTTTAGTCGAAGGTGTTTTTGACCGGGTCACCCATTTGAATACAATAGCCCGAAATCATTGGGCAAATAACTAAACTGTATAGAGTTAAATCGTTATTTGGTTTTCCTCAATCAACAATTGCACCAAGATGACATCACGCACACAGCGGATACACAAAGAGCGGATTAACGGTAACGCGATGGGCGCAATCTCTATTTCTCCCAATCGCGTATTCAGATTGTATTTAAAAGGTCAGGAGCTAAGTCCTCATATCGCCAGGGCCTTCCTCCAATTTGATAAACTATTATCGGTCAGATTATATTTTTAGGTTGTAATGTAAAATTTGGAGTGCAATGGGGTATAGTCATCGCGTCCTCGTTCGCGCACTCTGGGCAACGTGAGCAACCCATGTGCGAGATGCGGTAACCAATCCGAGTGGAGCCTTGGGTCACGGCAGAAAGAGAGGGAGCTTCGGTGGGGCCACTCTGACTTATTCGGTTTAAGGGCTCACTGAAGTCTGCAGCGTCTGTTCACCAGTAGGTGCGGCTGCAAGCGGGTGTCTGCTTGGAGCAAGCGGCTCGCTATATAAACGTGTATTTGGTTGCGAAACCACCCC
>NW_016157266.1:32644-79391 GCF_001687245.7 Rhagoletis zephyria | reverse complement strand
AGAATCACTCTTGCCAACAAGTGCTACTTTGGACTGAGTAGGCAATTCAGGAGTAAAGTCCTCTCTCGACGTACGAAAACCACGCTCTATAAGTCACTCAGAAGCATGGACAATGACAACATCCGATGACGCGGCTCTTGGAGTGTTTGAAAGAAAGATTTTGCGGAAGATTTACGGGCCTTTACGCGTTGGCGACGGCGAGTACCGCAGACGATGGAATGATGAGCTGTATGAGCTTTACAACGATATGGACATAGTGCAGCGAATTAAAATACAGCGGCTCCGTTGCCTTGGTCATGTCGTTCGAATGGACACCAACGCTCCAGCTCTGAAAGTATTCAACTCGGAACCCGCTGGTGGTAGCAGAGGATTGGCGTTTCCAATTGGCGTCAGTTGGAACAGAGGAGAAACGACTGGCGTGCTTTGCTGAACTCGGCCAAAATCGCTTAGGCTGAACCGCCTCCAGATGGTCGCTAACTAAACACGTATTTAGTGCACCTATAATAATTTTTTCTATATTCGAAAAGCACGATCTTTAAAAAAAACGTACCTTTACGACGATGTAAGTTTTAATCCGTTATGTCAATCCGTTTTATTTTAATCGGCAGTTGAATCACAGATTGTGAGACTCGGTTAAAATTAATTATTTCTTGCTATTAAGTGATTTCGTAATTAAAGAAATTTTTTCTTTTGAAAATTTTTTGTGATACAAAAATATTCAGTGGGTTTCGTAGTTAAAAGCACAGTATTTTTATATAAGTTTTATAATTATGTCACCATTCGAAATGGAGAAAATTGCTTTCGAACACAGACAGTCTACAGGCCGGCTTGCCGACATATAAAAACCCAGTTTGCATTTTTGACCGTCTGCAGATAGGATTGCCGGTTCGTAGGTCAACATTGTGTAAGAGAAAGCTGAAAATACGTCAAAGTATATCGGCGAGCCCGTCTCCAGACGGTCTTGGTGTTTCTCCCCTATAGGAAAAAGTTACTGTCACAAATCGAAATGGACATCATTTTTGGATTTCTCGTGCTAAAATCACCCATTCCTGAATTTTTCAACTCATACAAAAATTGGCCTACTGGAGGGTTAATTTGTTCATACGATAGTACGGCAATTTGCGCAACTAAGTTCCAATTCGGCATTTTAATATGACAGCGCATATTGGACATTTCCATCAGTTATAGTTTAGGCCGGTGTTATGCAGAAATTTTGTTTGGCAAACTGCGTGCAATTGTTGTTGCAGCAAACTCGGAGAGAGCGAGTTTGGCGACTCTCACAGCAAACTAATTTTGTTTGGTCAAACTGCAGCAAATTCGGTGTTGTCATATACAAAAATTTTAAATTTTGCGCGTTATGTACATCTGAAATTCTCATTTCGTGTTGGCAATAGCCATGAAAACCATAATGAACGTGCAACCCTGTGCCAAACTCGACATAACCACCTCCGAGCAAACTAAGCAGCCGCCATTTAATTTGGCAAACAAAAGTTTGTCTGCATAACACCGACCTTAGAAATAAAAGAGGCTGGTGCTTTGCATTAAACCAACTTGGAACTCAGTCCTACTGTCAAAATTCATTTGAATTGACAGCAGGCTGCACGCACCTTGAAAGTCAATTTTACTTTAAAGATGCCGTCTTCAAGTTCTTGATCGTGTATTTTGGGGGGTTACCGCAATTATCGACATGTTATCGCGTGGCGATAATTGTGTGTCATGGTTTTACAAAAATAGTGAATTCGTAAACATTTACGGATAAGAAAATAGGAAAATTTGTTAAACATTAAGCAGAATAGAAGTTTAATATAGTCAGCGCATATCCCAAATTACTTAAAAGTTCCCCACAAAAAATAATTTAGTACTTGCGTATGTCGGATATACTTATGAATATGACAGAATCTTGTACATTTGGTAGAGATAATTTTATTGCTGAGGAATGGAAAAATTGGTGCCGTCTCTGTGCAAGGGCTAATTCTCAATACATAAACATCATATCCGCACAGAGTCAGCTAAATGCGATAAATAATAGCGGCTACGATTGCAGTACTATTGCTCCTTTTATAGAGGACTTCTTTCGGGTTCATGTAAGAAAAACATTTCGAAACAAAATAAGTACATGCATATGTACATATGTATTTAATTGCTTTTTTTTAGATTAAAGAGGATGAAAAACTCTCGCAGTTGGTTTGTACAGAATGTTATCAAGTAATGAATTCTATAATCAGATTTAAAGAGCGGGTAAACAGGGTTCAGCAAATGTACGACGATTTACAATGTAACAAATACCTAGGCAAACTAAATTCAAGTGCTTTGCATGAGAAATACGAGTTAATTGAAAATGAACCATTTTTAATCCCTTGTGCCACTAAACTTCCAGTTGAAGAAATTTTCGTTGCCGATTTGCCAGTTACAAATGCTTCTCAATCATCAGAAATCGAAATAAAAAGTGAGAGAAATACTGACGAAATGCAGACGGATGTTCTTGCAGCTGAGTTAGAGAAAATAGATGAATTCAAAGATCCATTTGGCGATGCAGAAAGTAATAGCGATGACCCAGATTATTCGCCGGTGGGAAGTAGTGACGATGAAGATAGTGATGAAGATTTTGAAGTAAAAAAGGAGGATTCAAAAAACGTTACAAAAGAGTCGGAAAAAATCTCGGATGCGTCTACACATGGCTTGGAGTATAACTACTCTTGTAAAATGTGCTCTGAAAGTTTTAAGTATATTAGGGATTACGGTGGTCATATGAAAAAGGCACATGGTGAAGTAATTTGTCCCCATTGCCCCGATTCATTCAAAAACACTTATAAATTGAAGTCGCATATGAAAGTTCACCCAAAGTCATTTTCCTGTTCACATTGCGATAAAAGTTTCGCAACAAGACAACGTTTAGAAAGACATATAAAATGTAAGCACGTGGCTCGGCCATCGCTTATTTGTGAAGTATGTGGTGTGACTTTGCTCACAAAAAAACAACTATCAGACCACATGTTACAGCACACTGATTATGCGCCATTTGAATGTAAGGTTTGCGGTGGATGTTTCAAATTGAGAAGTCGTTTAAAGGTAATAAATATGTACACACATTAGAACGCAAACATATATGTAAATGCTTTTAATATCATTTTCCAGAGGCATATGCAAATACATGGAGACAAGCTTATTTGTCCAGAATGTGGCAAACAGTTGAGCTCGCGAGCTACTCTCAAGAGTCATTTATTGGTACATTCCGATAAGATGTCTCATAAATGTGACTTTTGCGGCCGTCTCTTTAAGCGGCCAAATACATTGAAAAACCACATAATTGCCCATACTGACCTCAGACCTTACAAATGCGACTTTTGTGATAAATGTTTCTCTACTGGGCCAAGTTGTCGTTTTCATAAAAAAACTATGCATCCGATGGAATTAGCTGCGCTGGAAGCAACAGGGGCTAAAGCTTATACCAAAAATATCCCTAAACTACACGTACTAAAAGAAGTGTAAGTTATGCAAGGACCTGTCTTATTTTGAAGGGTTAAATTATAATATCTATTTCAATTAACTCAAGGTCGAAAATGGGCAAAAACTTGAAACCACTGGCATCGAAACAAAATGGTTTTGCACATTTCGATAAGGAAATACAACAAAAACCTGAGGCTACAGATACACAGCCGACAGTCGATACAACAAGTTTATAATAAGTATAATTCTAGAATATAACTGCAATTAAAAACAATTTTATATTTTCCAGTTAAGCCGAAGGAAATTCTTAATACACTTATAAAATACATCCTTTCGTTTTGAAATAAAATCTAAGTCTATGCTATGTAAATGTTTAGTTATATCTATGTATTCGTCGTTATAAATAATTTTACTAATTAGTGGTTTAGATGTGGACATTGTAAACATATGCATTTATTTTGACAAAGTAATAGGCGCGCTTTCCTAAAAGAGCCTGTGTATCTTTGTGTTTAAAGCAAAACATATTTAAAAAATTCAAAATTTCTTCACCATTAATTAAATTTGATGAATATTCTTTAGGTTTTACTATTCTCATGTGGAAATTCTACTCGCACATACTACATTGAATATATATATTTTATCTTACAGACCCAGATTTAAATAAATTAAGTATAAAATGAAAAATGTCTTTTCGGTAGGGTAAAATTTGCAGCTACTCCATGGAAACTTTAACTGGTCTGGTACGATATGTCGAAATTTAAAATGTCGAAACTAAAAATACCGAAAAAATTTCGAAAAAAATAGTTAGAACATCAAAAATGTCTAGAAAAAATGTCGAAAAAAATATCGAAATAATTGGGGTATTCACAACGGTGTAGTAGTATCCGCAATTCACTTCCGAGTGAATTACAACCCCTGCCAATTTGAATTCAAAGCGCATTTGATTTAAATTCACCCGGAAGTGAATTCGGAACCTGCTTGATTATGTATATTTTTATACCCTTCATGAACATTAAATCGTGTTTGGATTCGATGTTTGTATGTACCAGAAGAAGGGAAAACCCCCTAAAGTTATACCAAAATCATCAAAAGGACGAGTTGAGTCGATTAAGCCATGTCCGTCTGTCTGTCTGTCCCTCTGTTAGGTACACGGTTGTGTTTTTTTATACATAATCTACTAATCATTTGTCGAACGGACAAATTCGGATCACTATAACTTACAGTTCCAATACACCTGATTGTTCAGATATGAAAAATCTATCAAGATCGGTCAATCATACACAGTATATTTTTGATGCCACCGACATAGCAATAATAAAGAAATTTTAAAATGTTAATACAAAGTTTCCAACCTTTTTTGAACATTTTCATTTTGAAATGATACGATTTCGAGATTAGAAATATTTTTAAATTTCTACATTTCTGTTTCGACATTTTAATTTTCGACTTATCGTATGGCTCCCTCCTTAAACGCTTTTGATTGGGTAAAACCAATAGTATTCCGCCGCGACCTAAAGGTTTCTTTCAGAAACCAATTCACAAATATTCAACACATTTTATTGAGCTTGAGGCCGATTTTGATGAAAAACTATTGCGGCAAAGCAACAATAATTTGGAAAAAAATGGTAGAAATGATACATAGCTATTTCGGAAATCACGACATTTCATCATCAGATTTATTTCAGTGGGATTCGATCCAACGACCCCAGCCGACTCGGCCAGTTGGCTACGCACCGTGCTAAGTTCGTCTTGTAAATTCCTGTTGCTTTTTACCACTTTTTCATTAGTTAAGCCAACTACAATCAAGCGCAGCTATTCCAGTGTTATTTAAACTTGCTCATGTGGTTATATGAAGACTAACAAATTCATTTATACATCCATACGTATGTATGTATGTATATCAGCAAAAATCTAGGTCCTGCCGTGCTTATGTGAGCATAATTTTGTAAGAAACTGCATACTTGCACTCCTATACCATTTTTACGTAAAAATCAAAACCCAAAAGAATTCTCCATGTTAAGTGCTGTCCGTTGGGTAACCGCTTACACGCAAAGCCCGTTTAACAGATTTTTATGTGACAACTCTCATGCAAAGCTAAGTATGCATAACTGGGCCTTTATGCGGCGATTTTTTGACAGGCGATAATCGCCTGCAAAAGTGGACTTGCTGTCTACTTTGAGGCAAGCGATTTTTGAATCACCATTTACACGAGCGATTTTTCCAGAGCAATGTTGAATCGCCTGGAAAATCACCTCATGTAAAGGCAGCTTTACTCAGTTTGCATCTGCGCATCAACATATGATATCGTCACTTCTGAACGTTCGTATGCTCCATGCATTTCAGGCACAGGATCCTCCCAGGGCATGGGAACTGCACCTTGGTATAAACGCCTGCGCTTAGAGATATTTGCCTGCAAGTAATAAAATCATTCGCGTTGAAATGATTTTCACAGACACGGGAAGAATCTTCTAATTGAACACCGCAGCGGTTCTCCCAACGAAGTCTTCTAACTTCGCAACTAGTCGCCTTACCGCCCTGGCTCTTGCTCCTTTTAATTTTTTTAATTTTAATTGGTGCAACGGAAATGGAGCAACGGAAATGGTTGGGGCTGAAACAAGTACTTCTTGTGTGTATGCAACGGACATGATGCAACAGAAATTATGCAACGGAAATGGTGCAACGTAAATGGTTGGGCCTGAAACCAGTACTTCTTATGCGTATGCATATGGTATGAATTTAACAAAAACTTGCTAATAAAAGATTAGAGAAGACATGGGCACTTTTGCCCGTATGGGAAAGCGAACCCATTTCGCGGGCTAGATCTGGGGAAAATCATGGGCAAACGGGAAGGGGCAACAAATCTTACTAATACACGTATAGCAATGAGATCCACTGCACACGCATTCTGGAGTAAAAAGGCTCACTCTCCCAAACGTACGCCACATACACTCCTCGTCATTTGAATAGCTCAACTTTTTAATCTTTAGTATTTACACTTTTAATTTTGTTTATTTAATATTCATTATATCCGATTTTAAAACTTTATACAGAGTTAAAAAAATGTCAGCAAAGGGGTACAATCAAGGTACATTGAACAGGTAGTATCAGTAGAGCAGCTGATTTGATTTATTTTCAAATTATTTGGTCTCGAAAATGTCAAATATTTTTAATTTTTTCTCACGAAAATTATAAGTTGTTAAAATCCATTTGCTTGTGAAACCTTTTTCCATACAAAACAAGCGATTGAATAGCAGCTTTTGGAACGTTCGCCCAACTCGGCAGCACGACCGCTGATTACTGGGCCTTGCAAAGGATGGATCAATGCTTCGAGAAGCAAACAAATTTACTAGGAAAGAAAGTTGCATCAATTTTTATTTTTTCCAATTTCAATTTTTTATTTTTTATAATTTTTTGTATTTCACATGGCACGCTTTGATTTAGAAGAAAAAATTCAGAACAGTTTTTGACACTTTCGATACCAGAAGCAACAACAAAATACACGCAAATGTTGTTTTTGCTCTACTGATACTACCTGTTTAATGTGCATTGGGTACAATAAAGTGCACGTTTCAAGTGTCTGTAAAACAGCGGTGATTTTTGACAATTTTTTTGGTGATAGTGCTGCGCATTTTCTCTCATAGAAAGTATGCTTGACAAAACTTTTATATGGAATAAAATGCGCAGCACTGTCAATAAAAAATAAATGAATTCGAAAAATCGGGGCTGTTTTAGAGTCACTTCAAACTTGCACTTAATTACACTATAATTGAATGGGCTACAAAACTGCATATCAGAAATTTTTCTAAAAATATTATTAACTTATTCACTGCAGGTCATTAGGATGGCACACTCCTATGTTGACCTTTTTTAAGAACTGTTTCCAGCTCTCGAGAAAAACGAAAAAATCATATAAAATGCTGCCCAAGAAATGATAATAAACTTTCTTTTAAGTTTTAGTTTGTAAAAAATTTTAAAATTGCATTTACCCGTAGAATATGCTATATCGTCACTAGACACGAATAAAGGCGCGAGCTCAAAAGTTGACGGCGAAAAAAGACGCATGAAAAAATTTCAGCGTCAAATACTCTTAACATACTTCGCCAAAGTTTTTTATAAGCATCCTTTTTCGCAAAATTTTTATAAACGCTTTTTTCACCGTCAAAACACCAGCGCGCCTTTATTCGTATGTAGTGACGATATTTTTACAAAAAATTTATATTAAATAAACAAACGGAAAACTGTAAATACTAAGAATTGAAAGGGTGTGCAATTCAAATGACGAGGAGTGTATATGAGCAGATGTGATCACTACCACAAGTAAACGCGAGCTGAAAACGTGATTGTGTTAGTGTGCCAAGTGAAGGTCAGCTAGTGATCAAATTTGCCAACAGGGCTGCCAAACATACATAGCTATGAAGTGCCATATTGAGGATAAAAAAGTGCTAAAACGTGCCAAATAGAAAATTAAAAGTGCCAAAAAGGTGTCATTCTCTTTAGTTCTTCCCATTAGCATTAAAATTAGACAAATTAAAACAAAAGCCCAATGTCAAAGTAAGATAAACCAGTTGTATACACTATAGAAATTAGAAAATTTTAGTTGAGAAAAAGAAGTACACGCAAAGGATTTCACAAATATGTATTTAAATTTGGCTTTTTTTGAAAAATTCAGTGCCATTTCAAGTAAAATAGTGCCAAAAATGGCACGGTTTGAGCCAAGTTGGCAGCCCTGATCGCCAAGTTTTTTATTTAAAAAAGCACCAAAATACCGAAAATAGCGCAATTTTCCCCAAAAAAAAACACCAATTTTGTGTTGCTGTGTTTAATGATATTTTCGCATATAAATCAGTATGTTCAAATATTTTAAGGAATCACACAATGAAACTTGTAAATTCTTTTTTTTTTTTTTTGGGCTAATGTTGTAAATTTATTTGTGTATTTGTATTTGGAGCTTTTCGTCCGGTGTGTTGAAAATAAAAATAAAAGTTTATTTTTTTTTCCTACGCGTTTCGTCGCATTTTCGCGTCATCTTCAGGGAGTCCGTTTATTAATTTGCAAAAACGAAAAACATTATTAGTAACAAGCAAAATTATTTAGAACAATACAAACATACTTAGATTTCAACATATTTGACTTACATTAACATAAAAATTAGTTTAATTATTCACAATTTTAAAAAACGACATAAATACATTTTCCGGACACCACATTTAACATTTAGCAACTTCTTTATCTTCCGATAGCTTAAACATTGTGTGTTATTGCAGTAGCATATGCACAGTTTATATTGTCAACATCTTCTTTGTAGTTCATCGCTTTACATATATTTTGTTGTATGCGTAGCCCTTCTAATGTCATCCGCTTTTTAGTTCTGTTCTCCACGTCTAAAATTCTAGCGTTGGCGAAATCTGCTGTGTGATTGTTTGTGGTCAAGTGCTGCGCTAACGCTGTGGTGTTTTTCTTATTTTTGGCGTCAAGTTTGTGTTCGTTGATTCTGGTTCCTAATGCTCTCTTCGTTGTTCCAATGTATACTTTATTGCAGCTTTCGCCTTCATTTCCTTTGCACGATATTTCGTAGACTACATTGTGTAGTTGTTCCTTGTTAATTTTGTCCTTTGTTTTGGTATAAATATTTCTGGTCGTGTTATGTGGCTTATGTGCATAGCATATGTTATTGTTTTTAATAATTTTGCCCAATGTTTTGTTGTCCGTTAGGTTGGGTATATACGCGACGCCTGTGTATGTTTTCGTGTTATTTTTATTTATTGTTATGTTGTTATTGCATTTCATTTTATTTATCGCTGTTGTTATTAGTGTCTCTATTACTCCGCTGGGATATGCGTTTTTGAAGAGAATGTTTTTTATTTTAGCCCTATTGTCTTCTATGAACTCCGGATCACTCAAGGAGTAAACTTTGGTGATGAAATTTATTGCTGTGTTCTTCTTCTGGGCCCACGGGTGATTAGAATTAAAGTTTATCATCCTTGATGATGCTACGCTCTTGGTATACCAGTTAGTTTTCAATTTATTTTCACTCTTATATAATAATATAATAATAATAATAATAATAATAAGTTTGGCGCTTACACATATGTTAGTGTTTGGCCGAGCTTCTCCTCCGATTTGTGGCGTGCGCCTTGATGTTGTCACACAAAGCGGGGGGACCTACAGTTTAACGCCGACTCCGAACGGCGGTTGTATTTTTATGAGAAGCTGTTTTTCATGGCAGAAATACACTCGGAGGTTTGCCATTGCCTGCCGAGGGACGACCGCTGTTAAGAAAAAACCTTTTTCTACATTTTTTGCGATGTTGCTTTGACCAGGGCTTGAACCCAGGCGTTGCGGAGTGGAAGCGCGCACTGCTTACCACTACACCACTCTTATGAATTTCAATATCTAGGAAGGCTATTTTGTTATCTATTTCCTTTTCCAGTGTGAATTGTACTTTTGTATGCTGTCGATTAAATATTTTCAATATCTCTTCCACGTCTTTTGTCTTAACTATAGCGAATATATCATCTACATATTTGGTAATGTATTTGATACATATGTCCTTATTTCTTAGCTCGATAATGCTGTCGTCAATAATTTTGTCTAAAACAATGTCAGCTATAGTGGGCGATAAAGGGTTACCCATCGGCATACCATAAACTTGCTGGTAAAAGGTTCCATCGTAGAAGAAGTAGTTGTTTTCCCTCAGACAAAATTCTAATATTGTTAGGAATTGTTTTTTGGTTATTGTTGTATGCTTTTCTAGGCTTGACCACTGCTTCATTATTGTGTTAATCGCCAAATGGATGGGTATATTCGTGAATAAAGATACGACGTCCAGGGATATAAGCATTTCATCATCATCAACAGTTATGTTTTTAATATTTTCCTTGAGTTGAAATAAGTTTTTCACGTTAAAGTTTTCAGAAACGATATTTTTAAGGGTTTGCCCCACATATTTTGCCAATTTGAAGCATGGTACATTCATAGATGATGAAATTGGTCGAAGAGGTGTGTTCCCTTTGTGGATTTTGGGTAAGCCATAGAGTCTTGGTGCTGTAGCTGCCGTGCATGTCAAGTATTGTTTAAGTTTAAAGTCAATGCTTTTATTTTTATAGATGTCATTCACCAAATTGTTGTTTTTCCTTAAAAGCTGTTGGGTCGGGTCAATTCTGATAGCCTTATATGTGCATTTATCATTTAAGAGGTCTTTCATTTTTTGTTGGTAATCTGCCTTATATATCATTACTGTCCTGTTACCCTTGTCCGCATTCGTAATGATTATGGAATCCTTGTGCTTCTGAATAAATCTTCTTGTTTCTTCGTAAATTTTAAGTATAAACTTTTCTTTTGGACTATTTTTTTAATTTGTTTTTAAACGTGTTAACCTTTGTTGCAAAATTGCTTCTCACCATATCTTTTTGTCTATCGTCTTCCATCGTTTGTATGCTTTGTTCAATATCCGCTATTAAATGTATAGGTGAGAATGTTTTCCTACAAATAGGTAGTGCGAACTTATTTCCCATCGATAGTAACCACCGACACTCCGCGGGGATGGCGATATCGGTTTTATTGGTGAACCAATCTTCATTGCATCTCAATCCAAATACCTCAAGGTTTTTCCTAATAGATGTTTGGAGTTTCAATTTAAGATTATTTTCCGTTTTGTTACTGATATTTCTTAGGAACTGTTTTTGGCTTTCTACTATGGAGTTGAATTNCGAACTTATTTCCCATCGATAGTAACCACCGACACTCCGCGGGGATGGCGATATCGGTTTTATTGGTGAACCAATCTTCATTGCATCTCAATCCAAATACCACAAAGTTTTTCCTGATAGATGTTTGGAGTTTCAATTTAAGATTATTTTCCGTTTGGTTACTGATATTTCTTAGGAACTGTTTTTGGCTTTCTACTATGGAGTTGAATTCTTTCCCTTCAATGATCTTCAGTAACTTTGATGAACTACAAAGAAGATGTTGACAATATAAACTGTGCATATGCTACTGCAATAACACACAATGTTTAAGCTATCGGAAGATAAAGAAGTTGCTAAATGTTAAATGTGGTGTCCGGAAAATGTATTTATGTCGTTTTTTAAAATTGTGAATAATTAAACTAATTTTTATGTTAATGTAGGTCAAATATGTTGAAATCTAAGTATGTTTGTATTGTTCTAAGTAATTTTGCTTGTTACTAATAATGTTTTTCGTTTTTGCAAATTAATAAACGGACTCCCTGAAGATGACGCGAAAATGCGTCGAAACGCGTAGGAGAAAAAAATAAACTTTTATTTTTATTTTCAACACACCGGACGAAAAGCTCCAAATACAAATACACAAAGAAACTTGTAAATATTTCCAACTATGCGCAGTTAATCAATTTAACAAATTTAATTTGCAAAATGTTTTTTTATTCGTAAAACAATTTCCAAAACTTGGTTTTTCTAGAGGCTTTATTTTCATGCAATTGCTTACTTTTGTACAAATGCGCACACCCAGCTAATTAGCAGAATATTCTATGGATTCCGTGATAGAGACTGTGTGAAAATATTGCGTTTGGATTAACTTGGGGCATATTATCCAGAGGAGAAGCTCGGCCAAACACTAACATATGTGTAAGTCAAATACAATGTCACCATAGAATCACGTTTTTATTATAAAATTGCCTTGAAAAGGGCACCAAAGAACAAAAGAAGCGCTAAACTAAACAATTTTCGCCTTTTAATTCCCTAAACGCACTTAATTTCTTGCGAAAGGCACAAAGTTGGCAACAGTTATATCGATGTCAAATTTGCTCTTATACAAGCATGGACAGAGAGTGAGCGCCTGCTTAAAGAGCGTAAGCATCACATGCAAATACATGCGAGAGCGTAAAAAAGCGAACGCAAATTCATTCAAACGTAATTGGTTTCAGTTGAGCGAAGTAGAGGACTAGGTTTCAAATTTTTTCGACAAAACGGAACAAATCTACTCCTATCGGAGCAAGTCCGAACGATGGCTTATTGCGTATATTAGGAAAATGTATGCTCTTTGTTTGGTACACAAAGTCAGTATTACCGCAGTAGGGTTGTTCGACTTCACTAGAAAGTCGACTTTCTTCTTTTCGATCGACTCTGTACAGCCGACTTTAAAAGTCGACCGATCCACGAAGAAAAGTCGACTTTGTTCGACTTTTTTAATAAAAAGAAAATGTATTAACTATACTCTGCATTTAACTCATATATTAGCTATAAATATAAGAGTCAGAATACGCAAAAAATATCATGATTTACTAGTGGTCTTTAGAATAATCTGTAATTTAGTGAAATTCAATGCTAGGTAAAAAAAAACAGACACTAAAGGATTTTTAAAAATTTTGAAAATCGTTCCAGTTATACAGCATGAAAATGTTGGTTGTGAGGGTTTTCAAAAATAAAAAAATTATTTAAAAATTTTTTAATTTTCACAAAAAAAAATTCTAAACATTTTTTGAATCGATATTTGTTAATTACGGACAACTTTTTGAAAAATGTGGCCTTCCGATGGAGCAGAATTGGCAGGTATTGGTAGAAATATAGTATTGGTATTGGTAGAAATATAGTGCCACTTTATAAGCATGGATAAATATGGGAGTAGCCCAGACAGCTAGTGGATTGGGACTATCCACACGACTAATGTCGCATATTAACTGGAATCATACCAGCAACGTTTTAGCGGTGTTTAAAATGTTGTACCTTACGGATTGGTCAAATTCGAACCAAAGACTGTCTGTAGAAACTTACATAAACTCTGCAGAAAAACTTTCTTGCATGAAATTTTTAAAACAAATACCTATGTTTATCTTACCTCATTATTAACTGAAGACTGTGGATACAAACGATTAACAAATTTGAGGAATTTGTTTTCGTATAGTAATTTTATGCGCTGCTCTTAAATGATTTGACAATGTTGTTGTACTGTCATTAAAAGTCATTTCTCTACCACACTTTTCAAATTTCACTTCAGTTTTATTGGCAAATTTTTTTAAATACGACCAAACAGCACTCCGCGCCCTTGTTAGAAGATCAGTTTTTATATGCAAATAAATCAAAAAAAGTCGAGAGTTGAAAGTGAAAAGTCGACTTCAGTCGACCTCCATAAACTAAAAGTCGATAACTAAAATTCGACTTTCAGGAGTAAAAAGTCGATTTTGGTCGAAAGTCGAAGTCGACTTTGCCATCCCTATACCGCAGCCGTACTGCGATGAACATGATGTCGGTGGGATATAAATAATTTTTTCGCAACTTTTCATACCCTTCCTCCCTTAAACTGTTTTTCCCTTTCTCCAGACCGCGCTCGCACCTTCGCTACTGCGCGGGCAAAAAAGTGCCCATGTCTGGATTAGAGGATAACACTTAGAAATAACAATACAAGAATGAAAGTAAAGGTGAGTACGTACATAGATAAAGAAAATTATAAAGGCAAAGGTAAAAATAAAAACAAAAACAAAGATGTGTAAAAATAAAGGTAAAAACGAAGACCAAGGTAAATTTAAACACTGTTGATGAAGAAAATGATAAACATAAAAGTAAAAACAAAGATGAGGATGGGGATACCGATAAAAGTAAAGATGAAGGTAGGGGAAGAAAGATTAAAATAAAGGTAATAAAAAAGGAAAGGATATAGAGAGAGACACAGAGACTCAATCTGGGAACTATTTTGGGATTTTAGAGATTTACGAGATTCTCGAGACTTATCGATTAAATAATCGATATTTTTATCGGTTTTGTTATCGATATTTACCGAATTTTTTAATCGATATTCATCGATTTTGTTATCGATTTTGTTGTCGATTCTTATCGGTTTTGTTATCGATATTTATCGATTTTGTTATCGATATTTATCGATTTTGTTATCAATATTTATCGATTTTGTTTTTGTTATCGATATTTATCGATTTCTAATCGATTTAGCTACCAATGGTATTATCGATGCTATTGAAATTTTTATCGAATTTGTTATCGATTTTGTTTTCTATATTTTGATGGACGTTATATCGATAGAGTATGAAGATAATGGAAAAACAGAATAACAAGAATGTTATTAAAACGAACAGTGGTTGAGGTAGGGATATACATTGAAAGAAAAAAGCGAAAAAATATAACCTTAACCAAAAGCAGATGTGTGTATGTATAGATAGATAAGTAACGTAAGTTTCACTTCTGTCCCAGGCGCACTTACTTTTTTTTAATGCGACCTGGTTTGCATGCGTTCGCTTTCGAATAATGGGTTGTGATATTAATAGACCTTATGGTCACCTGGAACGACTTCCTGTAAAAACCTGCAAATCGTGAAGCATGTGGAACGCAACTATTAAAGCGCTTGCCTGTAGAAGTGTACTAAGGTTTATTTTTTTTAAGTGTTGCCCCCTGTTAAAATTTTAATTAAAATTAGTTGCGACCCCGTACGAGTCCGGACTAGTCAAAATCAGTCAGAATTTACTGGAAATCGATCCCGTACTCGGTTCTCTGACTATTGAGAGGACAAAAAAGAGAGTAAATACGGTTCTCTCTCTGTCAGAAGTTACCAGTTTTGGTCCGAGAATTTTTCGCTGGTAAATTCTGGTAAATGAGTCAAACGATCAGCTGTAGTGTGTTTGGCAACCAAATTGTAAACAAAAGAAAAGTACACTCTCCTAATTCATGTTGAAAAGTATTTAATTACTTGTTTAAGTGGATTCTAATGAATTTGAAAGTATTTTTGGTTATTTACATGTGTGAGCTGAGTGTGCTTACATGCAAAATAAGCAAAAATTTTACAACCAAAATTTGGAGGTTATGTTGAAGTTGACAGAAGTTACCATTTTTTACTAGAAAGCGATCCCGTACTTTTCAATGTTACTCTCTCGCTCTGAGCGAATTTTTATTTTTTGACAGTTTTACTAGTCCGAGTCCGAGGAATACGGGTTTGCACCTATTATTTCATCAGTTATTAAAGTATGGGTATTACTAAAAATTGGTTTGAAAAGGCTCCAATTCTAATAAATATGTTGGAGTGTTGCCACCCGTTTAAAACGTCAAATTCTACTAAAATTAAGGGAGTTAGGTAAATGAATTACATACATATTTACGTATTAAAATACGGGTGTTCGAATACGGGAAACAATTTTGTGTCAAGATCAGATCTGCACAGTCCTTTCGAATTTAAAAAAGTAGTTGTCAAATTAAGGGCCTTGGTTTTATTTTTTGAAGTAAGAACTTTTTTAGAGGTACAGGGTGAATTGATGCAATTGATATCGATAACAAAACCTATAAAAATATCGATAAAAAATTCAATGACAAATTCGATAAAAATTTCGATAGCAAAATCGATAATATTGGTAGCAAAGTCGATTAGAAAATCGATAAAAATCTCGGTAACAAAATCGATTAGAAAATTGATCAAAATATCGATAACAAAATCGATAAAAATATTGATAATAAAATCTATAACAAATTCGATGAAAATAACGATAACAACTCCGATAAAAAGGTTATAATCCCCAAGCGCGGTCGAAGGCCGCCTACGCATAAAGAAGTTCTGCCCCCACACTGTATAGCATGGACTAAAGACATGATGTATACCAAATGAAAGCCTGTTTTATATACTATTGAATTACAAAATTTTTAAATATATTTGATAAGGCAATTTTTAAAAAATCATATGTTTATTTAAAATATTGTGTAACTTTTTTTTAAATTAAATTGAATTATTTCTCAAAATGTATAAATTGTATATAACAGTTTTATATCGCATTAAAGCCACTCATATATCCTATTTAGGGCCGTTTGCACCATGTCTAGTTAACGCTAACTGGAGGTACATCCTTCAGTTAAGCACGTTAACTGCTTTATCGATCATATGTTATAACCATGTTTAACCGGAGATTAGTGTTAACCAGATTACCACCAACCGGAGGCAGAAGCTCCGGTTAATACGACAGCTTTATCGATAACATGTTATATGCATGATGTCGAAATCGTCGATAGTGCAGTGGTAGTGATAACCAGACATTGAACAACCGGCCCTTAGTTCAAAATGCTTCTCTTTTTTATAAAGCAATCGCATTTCTGGCGAATTTCTGGGTATATTTCAGGACGAACGGTTAAAAATCTCTTAAATGAGCTTTGCGTGCAAGCGGTTACTCAACGCATAGCACTTAACATGTAGAATTCTGTTGGGTTTTGATTTTTACGTAAAAATGATATAGCAGTGCAAGTATGCATAGCTGGGCATACTTGGCATTGCATGCTCAGCTATACCATTTTTACGTAGAAATCAAAAACCAACAGACTTCTACGTATGTAATGCTGTGCGTTGAGTAACCGCTTACATGCGAAGCTCATTCAACAGATTCCTTATATGACAACACTCAAGCTTTGCGAAGTATGTATAACAGAGCCTTTAAAGTAAATTTAACAGATTCCTTATGTGACAATTCTCATGCGACGCTAAGTATGCATAACTGAGCTATAAGGCTTGAGCCAAGAGCTTGTGTGAGCAAATCCAATTTTTGGCAAAAAATGTCAGTTACGCTGTTTTGCGGAGAACGATACGTGGCTTTGAACTTTAAATGACGATATATAAGCTGGTTTTTAAAAAAGAAATTAATAAACATTAAATGAACAAAGAAAGAGCCGAAACCGGTCAAAATGTCGGATTGCTATTTTTTCCAATTGTTTGTTTGTATTAGATACGGGTTGCAACAGCCACAATTCTGCTCTAACCCAGTTTTATGGCATTTAATTGAATTTCAGACTAAATTTAAAGCATTAGATTTTTTTTTTTGTTAATTCATATTGCATTAAAAACTATTTTTTATGTTTAAGAAATATTGTTACTTAGATTTCAGTAATTGTTTCATATACCACCATCACTTCACTATCTGCATCACCATCTTCCATCATGCCCTCCTGCAACTGAATTAAGTCTGCATCGTCATCAGCCGCTATCTCTATTTTGGATGCCACTATTGACTGAGTTTGTGTTTCCTCTTCGAATGATTCAATATTTTCATCGAGATATTCTTCATTTCTTTGTTTAGTGGTCTCAGTCTCAGTACGCTTTACGCGTTCCCATGCTGCAATTAACAGTTCTACGACATTTGTGCTGAGATGTTAAAGACAAAATGAGCAAATTAGATTTATATATTATTTATTTGACTAGTACATAAATATACCTCGACCGCAGTTCTTCAAGTTCGGGCACAGTAACGGCTTCCGTTTTCTTTCCCACTGCTTCTTCTTCGGCCAATTCTTGTGCGTGCAAATTCTTTTTATGGGAACGACAGTTGGAACCATTTGAAAAAGTTTTCTCGCAAAAGTTACATTTGTACGGCCGCATACCAGTGTGTAAAATCAGGTGATTTTTTAAAGCCTTAGCCCGCTTAAAAGCCGTTGGACAGAAGTCACATTTGTAACGTTTTGCATCCGAATGAACAATCATATGCATTTGCAGCGTGCGACGCGTATTTAGACTTAGACCACACTCAGAACAAAGGTACGAGGAGAGTGTATGGGTTTCTAAATGTACCTGTTTGGGTATAAAGTAAATATACAAATAAATGGAGCAAAATAAATGTACAATTTTTGTTACCCTCAATCGAGCTTTAGTCTTGAATGCTTTTTGACACACCTCACATTCGTACGGTGTGTCGTTGGTATGAACTAGTTTGTGTTCACTTAATGCGGCCAATGTTTTCATAGATCGCCCCCACACTTCACACACGTAGGGTTTCTTTTTTTCGTGTATGCCCTGTGGATGTTGACGCATCACGGATACTTTATCCTGAAGTGCTAGATGCGTTCGCGCATGTAATTCTAATTGTCGTTCTGTTGGGTATATTTTTTTGCAACGTTCACATTTGAAATCGGGGATGTCTGGCTCCATGTTATGCTTTTCCAATGTATGTTTCCGATAAGATGTTGGATTTTTATATTTTTTGTGACATATGTTGCATTCATATTTAAAGGATGTTTGGCAATTGTCATTTGTATCTTCTTCGGAATTTCGGTCAGTTTTCCCATTTTCTTTTATATCATCCATATCGGAACTTGGTGGCCTACCACGCCGTTTTTTAAGTGTCCGACTACTTGAATCAATTCTATTGACTTGTGCCGATTGTTCGCCACTGGTAAAATCATTATTTGAATCGTAGGTTTCACCTTCTTGTAAACTTTCATTATTTTCTTCAATTATTTCGTTAGCTGTTTTTTCTCTTTCCGCCCTATTTTTTTGCTCTGTATTTTCATCGTGATCGCCTTCCTCCACTTTTAGTTGTCGAAGCGATTCAGCATCGTCTAACCCTTCTTCGGTTGTATTCTTTTCAAACAAAATGTGCTCCTCGATTTTCTCCTCAGAAACTCCGATTATTGCGCCTATCGGTGTTATATGTTCCTCTCCGTCATTATCACTACCTATATCTCGTTTTCTTTTCAAACCTCCATTTATAAGATCTAAGGAAAGTTTTTCCGATACCTTTGACTCGTCGTTTGTTTGAAATTTAAGCTCTTCTTCCTTACTGTCGTTCCCTTCTGCTTCCCAGTCACATTCATCACCTAAACCTTTACCGTCATTCATTTCTTTCTCCTCAGTAGCACGTTCTAGCTTAATTATATGGCCCCACTCCATATCGAGCAACCCATATTGTAATTTTACTTCATTAAGGTCCATTGTATTATTAGAATTTGAATTTTGCAGTGCGCAAAACATGGCTTGCACTTTGTTAACACGATCAGTAAACTGCGTCAATGAACAAACCAGCGTGTGACATTCGAGGCAAACAAATTTTGATATTTCATCATTTGGCCTAATCTGCAAAAGTAGAAAAAGGTCGTAACTATATGCCTATATGCAAATGCTTTCTTTACATTGACCCAAAAAAACTTTCCAATAGCCGTCGCCAAAGTGGTATCCATTACACTTCCGGGTTCTGTTATTTCAGGAAAGATATTTAAATTGCTTTCGTCTTCTTTAGAGCACAAACGGCACCAATGCTTCCAAGCTATGTTCCCATTATCTGTTGCGGTATTCTCCGAGCCCAACGCCGCAGCAGAGACTTTCTGAGATTGTTTGGATGTAAGCATTATAAACAATTCTGCCTGCTTGTTTTATGCTCAAAATTTCCACATATAAAATGTCATATTTATAATGGCTAATGTGATTTGTTTGCAAAGTAATTTTTTTTTTTAATAACGAAAAATCCAAGCAATTTGCTGTCAAACAGACGTCAAATGCGGAGATACAGGGTTGCCTTTGAATACCGTAAAATATTCGATTCTTTATGGGGCTTTCGCATGAGGCGATTTTTCAGGCAACTTGCGTTCAACTCGCACAGGGTTGCACGTGCATTATGAAAATAAAGAAATACGTATTAGTTGTCAAAAACGCAATGTATGGAAATGTATGCATGTATTAGTGAAAAAATGTGCAAGTATTGCTATTGTCATGACAGTATTGTCCGGTGTAGACCCTAAGTTAGCCATTCAACTTTTTTTCGTGCAACCCTGCGTGAGTTGAAAGCAAAATCGGCTCGGGCGAACACCTTTTAAGGGAATGTTCGTTCGTATATTTTCATGAATGCAAGGCATATTAAACTGGTAGAAGCGGAAAGTTGCAAATTTGATTTTTTTCATTTTCACGTATAAGCAAAGAACGTAGATATCAAGAATGGACAACTCGTTATAATTGTGGCGAAAGTGCGCAACAGGGGCGTACCTTCTCTTTTAATTCAATCAAAAAACGCACTAGGGCAAAAGAGAAGGCACGCCCCTGTTGCGCACTTTCGCCACAATTATAACGAGTTGTCCATTCTTGTTATCTACGTTCTTTGATAAAACTAGGTCGGACGCGGAAAATTTCTCGGTTTAATCTATGATTATTTTATAATTACATATGACGAATATTGTATGGTTAATCTCTTTATCTAATTACAGATTACGGAGTTCAGCTCGAAAAAGAGATAATCTACTTATCTACGAGTTGTCCCTTCTTGTTATCTACGTTCTTTGATAAAACTAGGTCGGAAACGGAAAATTTATCGGTTTAGAGGCGGTTACTTAAAGTCTGGTTAACACTAACGTCTGGTTAAACATCTTTATCGACGTTACCGACTCCTTGTTATATGAATGGAGTCGAATACGTCGATAACAATGTTTAACCGGAGATAAGTGCTAACCAGACATTGAACAACCGGCCCTTAATCTATGGTTATTTTATAATTACATATGACGAACTTTGTATGGTTAATCTCTTTATCTAATTACAGATTACGGAGTTCAGCTCGAAAAAGAGATAATCTACTTATATGTAAACCTAATATTACTAGCGCATGCACCTGTGGCCGGCCAGTTAATAAAGAATCGAATATTTTACGGTATTCAAAGGCAACCCTGTATCTCCGCATTTGACATCTGTTTGACAGCTAATAGCTTGGATTTTTCGTGATTAAAAAAATATAACTTTGCAAACAAATTACATTAGCCATTATAAATTTGACATTTTATATGTGGAATTTTTGAGCATAAAACAAGCGGGCAGAATTGTTTATAATGCTTACATCCAAACAATCTCAGAAAGTCTCGGCTGCGGCGTTGGGCTCGGAGAATACCGCAACCGATAATGGGAACATAGCTTGGAAGCATTGGTGCCGTTTGTGCTCTAAAGAAGACGAAAGCAATTTAAATATCTTTCCTGAAATAGCAGAACCAGGAAGTGTAATGGATACCACTTTGGCGACTGCTATTGGAAAGTTTTTTTGGGTCAATGTATGTAAAGAAAGCATGTGCATATAGGCATATAGTTACGACCTTTTTCTACTTTTGCAGATTAGACCAAATGATGAAATATCAAAATTTGTTTGCCTTGAATGTCACACGCTGGTTTGTTCACTGACACAGTTTACTGAACGTGTTAACAAAGTGCAAGCCATGTTTTGCGCACTGCAAAATTCAAATTCTAATAATACAATGGACCTTAATGAAGTAAAATTACAATATGGGTTGCTCGATATGGAGTGGGACCATATAATTAAGCTGGAACGCGCTGCTGAGGAGAAAGAAATTAATGACGATAAAGGTTTAGGTGATGAATGTGAATGGGAATCAGAAGGAATATATAGTAAGGAAGAAGAGCTTGAATTTCAAAAAAACGACGAATCAAAGGTATCAGAAAAACTTTCCTTTGAGCGTATAAATCGAGGTTTGAAAAGAAAACGAAATGTAGGTAGTGATAATGACGGAGAAGAATATATAATACCGATAGGCACAATAATCGGTGATTCTGAGGAGGAAGCCGAAGAGCACATTTTGTTTGAAAAGAACACAACCGAAGAAGGGTTAGACGATGCTGAATTGCTTCGACAACTAAGAGGGGAGGAAGGCGATCACGATGCAAATACAGAGCAACAAAAAAATAAGGCGGTAAAAGAAAAAAAAGCTAAGGAAATAATTGAAGAAAATAATGAAAATATACAAGAAGTTGTTGAAACCTACGATTCAAATAATGATTCTAGCAGTGGCGATCAATCGGCTCCAGCCCATAGTATTGATTCAAGTAGTCGGACACGTAAGAAACGACGTGGTAGGCCACCAAATTACGACATGGATGATATAAAAGAAAATGGGAAAACTGATCCAAATTCCGAAGAAGATACAAATGACAATTGCCAAACATCCTTTAAATATGAATGCAACATATGTCACAAAAAATATAAAAATCCAACATCTTATCGCAAACATACGTCGGAAAAGCATAACATGGAGCCAGACATCCCGGATTTCAAATGTGAAACTTGCGATAAAATATACCCAACACAGCGACAATTAGAATTACATGCGCGATCGCATCTAGCACTTGAGGATAAACTTGATATACCGTGCCCCTATTGTGATCGAAAATTTACTAAAGTAGCAGTGATGCGTCAACATGTACAGGGCATACACGAAAACAAGAAGCCCTACGTGTGTGAGGAGTGTGGGCGATCTATGAAAACATTGGCCGCATTAAGTGAACACAAACTAGTTCATACCGACGACACACCGTACGAATGTGAGGTGTGTCAAAAAGCATTCAAGACTAAAGCTCGATTGAAGGTAAGTTGTAAATTTATTTTGGTCAATTTATTTTTACATTCACTTTATACCTGATTACACAGGTACACTTGGAGACACATACGCTCTCCTCATTCATTTGTCCTGAGTGTGGTCTAAGCCTAAATACGCGCCGCACGCTGAAAATGCATATGATTGTTCATTCGGATGCCAAACGTTACAAATGTGACTTCTGTCCAACGGCTTTTAAGCGGGCTAAGGCTTTAAAAAATCACCTGATTTTACACACTGGTATGCGGCCGTACAAATGCAACTTTTGCGAGAAAACTTTTTCAAATGGTTCCAACTGTCGTTCTCATAAAAAGAAGATGCACGCACAGGAATTAGCCGAAGAAGAGGCAATGGGGAAGAAATCGGAAGCCGTTAGTGTGCCCAAACTTGAAGAACTGCGGTCGAGGTAATTTTTTGCACTAGTCAAATAAAATTCTGTAAATCAAATTTCCTCATTTTTTCTTTAACATCTCAGCACAAGTGTCGTAGAAAATCCCCGAATGGTTCAGCGTCATCATGGCGGTTTGCCGATACACATGAGGCAACTGTTAATTGCAGCGGAGGAACGCGAAAAACGTACTGAGACCCCGAAACAAACAAATGAAGAATATCTCGATGAAAGTATTGAATCATTCGAAGATGAAACACAAACTCAGTCAATAGTGGCATCCAAAATACAGCTAGAGGCTGATGACGATGCAGAGTTTATTGAGTTGCAGGAGGACATGATGGAGGATGATGATGCCGATAGTGAAGTGACGGTGGTATATGAAATAATTGGTGAAATATAAGTAACAATATTTCTTAAACATAAAAAACCGTTTTTAATGCAATACGAGTTAACGAAAAGAAAATCGAATGCTTTAAATTTGGTTTGAAATTCATTTAAAGGTTATAAAACTGGGTTAGAGCAGAATAATGACTGTTGCAACCTGTATCTATTACACACATACACAATTGGAAAAAAGCAATCCGACATTTTGACCGGTTTTGGTTATCTTTCTTTGGTTCATGTAATGTTTATTAATTTCTTATTAAAGTCCAGTTTATATATGCATAATAAACGCCTTGTAATTCCACATTTCAAGATTTGTATAAAAATTCCACAAATTTTCACCAAAACTTCAAACGTTTTAACCAGAATGTATATATGAAGCGGCTACGAATTCGCGTTGATTAGATTTTTCATTTTGATTAAAGAAATGATTATAAACCGCGAATTCCTAACCGCTTCAAAAATGCATAATATAAAGGCCCATTAAATTTTAACATACAGAGGCTCTTTAGAAATTCCAGTAGTTAAGTTAAACTAATGATTTAACTATACCTCAAAAAACAGACATTACTTTAATTTTTCTCAAACTCTGAATAAAAAGTGAAGTTTTGGCGAAAGTTTATTGAATGTTTGTAGAAAGGTTGAAATGTGAATTTCCGATTTCAGGCCTTCAACAAGTACTGCTAAAAGTCTTATAGGCAACCTAGACATAATTTTAGATACCTCCAGCGAAAGTGAATGCTTGGATGTAGAATCTGGAGACATTAAAAAGTGTGAAATTAATGCTCAATTGAAGGCCTATCTTAAAGAAAAACGAGCTCATCTGGGCGAAAATCCTCTCGACTGGTGGAAAACTAAACTAAAATACGACCTCGTGGGCGTTCCCACGACAGTCGGGTCTACGTAACCGGAACGACCCAGATTTATATCTGGCCAAGGACTGTCACTCCAGCAACACTCCCCAAAAAGTCTTTGGGGAATTTGTATGCTGCTACAACAACAACAACAACGACCTCGTGGGAAAAAAGGCAGCGAAATTAATTTTTTTTAAATATAATATGCCCCTTTTGAACTTTAGCTACTAGATTAAAACACTGTATAGGTCATTCAATGTTCTTTGTAATATACAAAATTTTTAAGAAATAAAAACGATGACTTAAGTTCATTATCTATAGCTTTTTTAGTGTTATTCCTAACATTCGCATTGGCACATTTGCATTAGCGAATGCGAAAAATATGACATTCGAAACATCCCTAGTACATTCTACAGCCAATTAAAAAACATTAAATAAACAAAAGAAAAATAGCCAACTGCTCAAAATGTTTCGTTTCCAATAGTGAATGTATTGCATTTCCAATACATTAGTGCTATCTTTGATATTGCGATTGAATGTTTTATAATTAATGTAACTGTCTAGTAATTTTACTAACGTTTGTATAAAATTTAATTCATTCATCATTTATGTTCTTTAAATATGTATATGTGTAGCTTCTTGAAAACTACAATAAAACTAAAATATTTAGTGGATTCATACAACCTACCACTATAGCTTTTGATTTCAGTCCAGTTCTACAACGTGCTTAGTTTAAAGTTAAAAACAAGAAATGATATTTGTTAAGATAACATTCTCAGACTCAATACGGATATCGACGAAGCGCCATATGTAAGCATCCAAAGGGCCGGCTTCAATTTAAACTTCCGGTACAGCTATGTATGTCACGATGAGGCAGTGACAGCAATGACGGCAGGTAGCAAGGAGTCAGAGTCGCAAGATATGCAAGTTGACGCGGCTACCGACTCCACTGCTGCACTAGCGACAGAGTCCGTCACGGCCCCACAGACAAACCAGTAACCCGAAAAAGCACAGGTATCAGCTCCTGCGAGCGCAGCCGTGCCAGGCGCTACCACAAACCGGGTCGACTACGTGCGCACGTTTCCACGACAGTCGGGTTTACCTAACCAGAATGGCCCAGATTTATATCTGGCCAAGGACGGTCTCCCCAGCATCACACCCCAAAAACTCTGTGCGGAATTTGTATGCTGTAACAACAACAAAAACTACGTGCGTACCGCTAGAGGACATTGGCAGGCTCGAACTCTAGAAGAAGCGAGAGTGTTTTACACCTGTCCGATATCGACGACGAGTCTCAATTATGAGTATACCAGACAGCAGTAGCCCATTTATCCCGGTCATTGCAAGTAGATTTGTCATGGAGGACCTGGGAATTCTACTGACACGGGAACCGTGGACTTACAGAGACTAGGTTAGGGGTCTAAATCACAACAATAATAAGGTAATTTGGGACCTCTCCCGTTAGAGGCCCAAAGCGTGTGTAGTGTTGACGAGAAGTATGAATTATTTCTGCGTTACGGAGTTTCTTACACAGCATCTGGTAGCGAAACGGAGGTAGTCTTGGCCGCAGCCTATTTTCCAGGGGACAACGCCAACGCACAGCATCCACTCCTGAAGCTGGCTAAAAACCTTATAAACCGGCAATCAGTGCGGTGGGCGCTGAACGCCTTCAAACGGTACAAGGATCCCGGGGTAGATGGCATCTGTCCAGTGTTGTTGAATCAGGACACGGAGCTCCTACTTCTACATTTTGTAGATATCAGGAGAGAGTCTAGCACTGGCCCACATTCCCGCGGTGTGGCAGAGAGCCCGGGGTATTCTTACCCCGAAGTTAAGTAAGAGAGATTACTCTCTAGCCAAGTCATTCCTGCAGATAAATCTCGCCTCCTTTATGTTAAAGACAATGGAGGAAATTATCGAGCAACACATTAAGTCTAAACTCTGAAACAGGCTCCCTTGCATTCGGACCAGCACGGATAGAGAGTGAGCAGATTCAGGGACACCGCGCTGTATGCCCTGACCACAGAAATAAAAGTGCTCTGTGCTTTCCTCGACATTGAGGGGCTTTAGACCATTTGGGAGTCAATAGAGGATTTGAGAAGCATAATATTCAGCCAACCATCCTCAGATGGATAGCTAGCCTAGTTCAGACCAGGAATGCGTCGAAAGCGTGTTTCAAATACAAACATCAAAAGGTTGGCCGCAACTGGGGGCGTCAGCTACCAAGGGTAAGCGCATGATTATGTTGATGCCCGACGGCAGCGCTGGAGGTAATCCTGGAACGTGAGCCACTGCATCTTTCAGTAGAAAAGGCTGCAAAGCCAACCCACCTTAATTTTGCGGGGGAGGGTTTTGACAAAGGCAAGGTGTTATCATCTAGGAATAGCGAGCAGCTTTCGGTGCCCTTGGGAACCTTCCCAAGCATTTTTCAAGCGGAGGTCTATGCCATCAGTCGGTGTGCTGAGATTAAAATTCGAAGGAATTATCGAAGCGAGAGGATACTGATTGCAAGCGATAGTCAGGCGGCTCTTCAAGCTCTATCATGCTTTGAGATCAAGTCCTTGGTTTCGTAGTATTTAGATAGGCATAATACTCTCGCTGAAGACAATGATTTCCAATGGTTGTGGGCACCAGATCACATGGGAAATAAAGAGGCGGATCAGTTGGCCAGAACGGCCGTTGCCTCAACCTCGATAGGACCTGAGCCCTTAAAATGCTCAGAAAGAGAATATCAAACTAAGGGAACTACAAGGATGTAACACCATGGATTAATAGGAGAGTACAATCTGAAAAGATATAGGCTACTCATGGGTCTCCTTAAGGAGAAACTAAGAATCATTACACGGCATAGATCGCTTATGGCCAAGAGAGGAGAACATACTCACAACTCCCGGGATCTATTCAAAAATTTGTAGTCTCTAGGGTTGGTTGAGGTGTTCAGATGAGATAAGGGTAGACATACTCGATGAAAATGTTGAATCATCCGGAGAGGAAACACAAATCCACTCAATAAGGGCATCCAAAATAAAGCTAGAGGCTGATGACGATGCAGAGTTAACTGAGACGGTGATGTATGAAACGAATTCAGAAATCTTAGCTACAATATTTATTAAACATAAAAAACAGTATTTAAGCAATACGAATTATATACATTAGATTGCCTCACTCCCCATTGGAATTATTGTATTTTAAGACTTGCACCAAAATATTTCGGAAAAATCATCTCAACCGAAGCTTGGCAGAAGCCGAAGCCCAATATTAGGTACTATTCAATATTCGGCTGAACACCGAAGCCGAAGCCGAACATTCAAATTCTGTTTTACGTTTCAAAAATATTTAATCTGTGATTTTTTATTTCGTAACAAGTTGAGGTGTCACATTAAAAGGCTTGGACTGCAGATGTGTAATAAGGTTTGACTTTCTTGAAAAAAGTTCTCACCCTTCAAAAAATTATATTCAAATTATTTAAAAAAAATAAATCACTTATCACAAAATGGGTATCAATCGAAATGGTTTTGAAAAGCTTTGTTTCTTAACTGAACTATACGGGTAAGAAATCCTTAGTTTGAACGCATATTTTAGAGGTGTTGGAAGAGGGTTACCACCTATTCAAAAAGTTAAATTCAAATTGTTTAATAAGTTAAAAGAATTATTTAAATATGGTTACGAATCGAAGGGGGTTTGAAAATTCTTTATTTCTGAACCATATTTAACGGGGTTGCCACATGTTTGAAAAGTCATGCAAGTTCCACTTAATTCATAAGTTAATTAAAATATGTACCGCAATATCCGACGAAGGAGAGTTAACAAGGCTTAAGCTTGAAAATACTTTTGAAGAGGGCTGCCATCTGTTTGAAAGGTCTATTTCAATTAACTAATACAAAGAGTATATGAAATATAAAAATACCATAATCAAACAAAATAATGTTAAGAAATCTTTAGTTTGAATTTTTTGAATGTTTGAAGAGGGTTGCCACGTGTTTAAGAAGTTACATTCAAAATATTCAAAAAGTTGGATAAATTACTTAAAAATGGTGGGTATCGGTCGAAATGGGTTTGAAAACGCTTTATTTCTAACCTTTATTTAGGAGGGTTGCCATGTGTACGAACAAATTAAGAAGATTTTAGTTTGAGAATACTTTTAAAAAGGAATTTTAAAAATTAGAGGTCCAATTAAAGACCTTATAGCGTGTAGATGTGGGATAAAGTTTTATTTTTTCTTAATTGATGAAATTTTGAAAGTTTTTTCTGGCACACATTGCAAATCGCAGTTGACTTTTTGTCTGTTGAAAAACTTCCAAATAGCGCCAATGTTTCTACAAAATCACAGCAAAACGTAAAGTTCTTACATTTTCAAAAGTGTTATGCAGAGATGCGAAACAACAACAAAATTTTAACAACTGTCGTAAAATAATATAACTTCGTGACAAATACAACACCTTGTGAATTGCCTAATTTTTCGGCATTTTCGCCCGAAGCCCGAAGATAAAAATGAGCCGAATAGGCCTTGGGTGGGACACTAGTACACACATAATTACTTCAACTAAATGCATAATTCTGAATAATAATTTTAATAATGTTTGTAAAAAATTTAACTCATTCTTTATTTATGTTCATTAAAATAAATATGTATGTAAATGTAGCTGGCCGAAAACTACAAAAAGGTAAAATATTTTCCAAATTCATATAACCTACCACGTAGGCTTTTGATTTCAGGTCTATTCGCCCATATTCTTAGTATAAAGTCGAAAACAATTAATGATATTTGTTACGATATATGTAAGTAAAAAACCACGTTTCTATTATTTAATTTCTTTATTAGACAAATATACAGTTAGGTAAACAGTTATTGATTCAGCCTTCAGTCATATGGCAAACTTCCTTTGGAAGTTTTCAATTTTTTCTAAAACAGATACGGTTAAGTCGTTAATGTATTCGTTTGTCTGTGTCTGTGTCATAGGCAAATCCGGTAGACTACGCCTGCTGACATAGTGATTCGGTAAATTGACCTAAAAATGTATTGATATTGATAAAAAACCTATTCTTATGATATTTATTTATATATATATATATTCTTTAGCTTACCTTATGCCGCGCAATCGATTTTAGAATGAGCCATAGTACATAAAAACTAAACCAAACCGTAAAGTAAAGGGGTATATACCACAACTTTCGACCAATGTAAAAGTAGCTATATTTTTTAACACGTGGCTCTGGTGGAGGTTCTGGGGGCGGAATCTCGGTAGTGATAGGTGGCAGCGTTGGTGGTGGTGGTGGTGGTGACGGATGTTCATGATGTGGATGATGATCATCCCATATAATTTGTGGATAAGGGTGAAAATATTGAGGATATGAAGGCAAATGATCATGATGGAAATCATAGTGGTGATCACTATGCAGATCCTGGAAGGCGCTATGCACGTGTGGACTATCATGTGCGGTATCGGGATGCTCTTCCACCCAACCAGGCGGTGGTGTAGGGTACTCTGTGTCATCATCAGGTGGAGGATGATCATGATCATGGTCTGAAAAACATTTACTGATGAAATTAAATATGCGTATGTATGTATGTATGCTACTTACTATCAGCCATTGGCCCAGCACTATCCCCTCCATCATTATTCATATTCATGCCCGCATCTTTGCCATCCATATCTTTTTCTGGATCACCCATAGCGCTGGCTGGTAGAACACCTATAGTATCATCGGAGCCATTATCGTTGTCAGCATCCACATCGCCTTCCATGCCCTTCTGATCATCGGTGGTAGAAGGCATTGGTTTTTTCATATCTTCATTGGTTCCATCTTTTCCTGATGGCGGCAGATAATCAGGATTAGTAGGCCCTGCATATTTGTAACCTGCGTCGCTGCTGCCAGCTGCGTCCAGCAATTGGCCAGACGGTGGCGGGGCATAACTGTTGACATTGCTTGAGGGCAGGGCGGCTTTGGGGTCCTGATATGGTGACGAATATTGTGCATTTACATTTGGTGGAAACGAGTAGATATTATTCGGCGGTTTGTACGTTTGTTGTATGATTTGTGAAGCAGCCGCTACCTTGTTAGCTGAATTGACCGAATTTGCCGCTTTATGAGCGTGGTTGTGTTTATGATGTTTGGCAAATTGTCCCGCAGCTGTAGCTTCACCAGGGGTGAAACGATCACTAAATTGAGCTGAAGAATTATGGAACACATTTTTATCAATTTGTTTTGGACAAAAATATCTTCTTTCGTAATGCTTATACGTGTGTGCACATGATTTGATGAAGACATTAACGCCATAAAAATGTACATGTGTTTGTGGTTTGTATATTTACAATGCAAGGCATATTTATTTTTATGCAAAGTGTTAATATGAAAAATGCAAAGCACAATATTCTTGTTAGTACGTGACGTATGAGTAATATTTTATGCAAAGTGTATAAAAAACACCTTAATGTTATGCACATCAGTTTATTTATCATACATATTTGCACCTTTTCCATAAAATTATCGATACTGCTGACACTACGCTTTATATCACATTAAACTTAATTTCATTGTCACTTTAATCCTTTTTTAAGTTAATTTAAAAAGTCAAATTAAATCAAGTAAGGGAGCTTCCTATTATTCTCAAAACGAAATCTTTATACGTATCTACAAATAATTTTTTACCTTTCAGTTCACTGCAATAAATAACTTTATTTGCGAAATATATATTTTTTTCGAAGTTTTGTAGATGGGGATCCCATTCCATGCTCCTGAATTATACAACCACCATATTAAAACTAAAAATCAAAAAACTCTCATTTTTACTGATCGATTTCACGAATTCTGGCTCTGTTACCAACTTCGTGCTTTTCGCACCAAATTTAGTGGTCATTCAAAGCGCGAAAACTTTTAAGTTCGGTGCTTGGTGCTTTTGTTTTTAGTTTGAAGACATCGAATTTGTAAATCTTAAACAAATGGAAGCAAAATTTATAGCAATCGTACGTGTGGTAAGCAACTTTACAAAAATTTAAACAAAATCATAGCACAGCGACAACGAAATATGTGCAGCACCTTCAATCATGCCAGAAGAAATCGACCGTTGTGCAAGAAACATTGATTTTTATTAATTTGAATCGGCATCCTTACAATAAAATTATGTATGCATATAAAGTCCATTAAATACACCAATAAAATTTATAATTTTTGTCCAATTTGTGATGAGTGTCTGAGAGCGCTGATCTTTAAACGAAACTTCTTCATAGTCGAAGTACACTCGGAGGTTTTGCCACTGCATGCCGAGTGTGACCGCTATTATAAAAAAAATGTTTGTTTTATATTGCTCGGTTTTTGATTTAGGACTATACAATTTTTCATTCACGGATTTGGAAAATACTGGAAGCACTAAAAAAGAATTGTATGGTTTAAGGAAAAACTACATACTACGAAAAGAAGGAAGAATTTGAATGATTTGTCTTCTTTTGCGGAAAAAAGTTTAACTTATGTATACGTATAGGGAGATTTGACTCGGTTTTTTACTTTAAAATTACCAGGTTGACCGAACTTTGCTCGGAGTTCGTATACTTTTTAAAGTTTTCAAGATTTGGAAAGCATTGTTTAAGAGCGTTCTCTTGGTACCCATGAATAGTAATATTTTACCTTTTTTCTAAAAAAAATATTTAATAAATATTCGATTCAAAATAGGTGGCAACCCTACTAAAAAAATATTTTTGAATTAGGGATCTTTAAAATACCTTCCATTTGATACCAATATTATGATGCTTTAATTAATTTGTAACTAATTAAAAATAGGTGGACACCTTATACCAGTCTTCTCGGAGATAATGCCTATGCAGATAAAATCCAAAACATTATCTTTGTACAAAATTTCATCAAAATCGTTAGAGGTGGCAAACCTTTTCAAAAAAAGCTTTCTTAAACCTCTTTCGTTTGCTACCCGCATTGTAATACTTCATTTTACTTATTAATTTAATTATTAAATTTAAACTCTCACATTTTTAAATAGGTGGGAATCTTTTTAAAAAATATTTTCGTATTATTATTATTTTTTAAATCTTGTTCGTTTGGCATGCATACTTTAAAATTTCCTTGAACTTATGGTTTAAAAAAGAAATTAACTTTTAAAGAAGGCGGCAACACTCTTAAAAAAATATGCTATATCTGCATATGTATGCTAAATTCACACATAAATCTTCACATTCATAACATTAGTAAGCTTACTTGTCAATTAAATTGAATTGTTAAATCCCTAAGCTGGTGGCAGCCCTTATCAAAAATATTTTCAAAATGCATACATACAGCTTTTCTAAAATCTCTCTCGTTTGATATTAATTTTAACACATTTTATTATCGGGTTAGTTAAACTAATTTTGAATTACTTATTAGGTGGCAGGAACAAAAGCTTATTAATTAAACTGATTTTAACTTTTTGAATAACCGGCAACTCTCTTAACAAATATTTCCGAAATTTGGGATACTTAAACCTCTCTCTCGTTTGATATCCATATTAAATATTTTATTTGTCGTGTTAGTTAAATTGATTTTGAATTTCTAAACAGGTGGCAGCCCCGTTCAAAAATATTCTTAAAACAAAAGCTTTGTTAAACCTCTCGCGTTTGATATACGTATTAAATTATTTCGATGAACTTCTGGCAACCCTCTTAACGAATATTTCCGAAGTTTAGCTTTCTTAAAATCTCTCGTTTGATAATCATATAAATATATTTTCCAAATAAAAGTATTTTAAAACTCTCTTCTTTAACGCCTATATTAAGGTATTTCAATTCTCTCTGTTCAATTCATCTGCTAATTTAATTGATTTAAAATTTATACAAAAATCGTTCTTGAACATATTTCGTTTGACATCCACATTGCTGTGATATTTTATTTAACTTATTAACAAATCAATTTTAAAATTTTATCAGGTGGCAACCCCCAACATTTTTTCGTGGTAAATCCTTCTGGAACCCATTTAATTGGACACCCATATTGTTGTAATATTTTATTTAACTTAATAATTGATTGATTTTAACCTTTGAAAAGGGTGGAATGTCTCATAAATAGATATGCTATATGTTAATCCAGGTATGACCTACAAATGTACATCTATGTATATGTGCCAAATTTCATTCTAATCCGTTCAGCTGTTTTAGCGTAAAAGCTCTAAAGCAACAAACATACTCACTCACTCACTCACAAACATTTATAATATTAAGTAGCAGGGTTAATGATATTTAGTTAGCGGCTATTTCCATAATATACATACATACCAGTGCGATTAAAATTAAAAAAAAAAAAACAAGTAATCGAAAAGTTTTAAATTATATACATAATGTATGGTTGTACGTGCTTTAGACATACGCGAAGTTAAAAGCACAAATTTATATACAAAGCTGTTTATACGACTCTAAACAGATAATTAAATGAATGATGTCTTTATAAACATTCTCCTTACCCCCCTCTATATAACAATATATGTATATGTATGTATGTACATCTGTAAGTACTTAAGTATCCAAGTAAGTCTCACTTACCTTTGCCCGTAAGTTTATTAATTTCCGCTCGATTTGGTGGCCGTCGTACGTTAGACGCGTTTGGATAGACTATTTGCCCAATGTTAGATGTTTTTTGCGATGGCGAAACAACCGTTGTCGGTCGTGCACGTACTACTGGCGCTGATAATGTTGGGCTTTTGATTAAAGGCGTGATAAGTCGATTGTAATTATATGCCGGACGATTATAGTCAACGGCACGTCCAGTTGATGCATACTCCTGTAATGGCGGTGTTGTATTCGCCTGCAATGCATCCGTTGGTATTTTAAATGCATCTGATTGGCTCGATGCTTGTTGCTCATTTTCAACTGTAGAGTCAGGATTTGTGTTCGGTTGCGTTAAGCTGGTGGTTGAATGATGAGCGACTAGCTGAGCGTTATCTGTTGCAGGTGTTACATACAATATAGGTTGCTCAGCTGCCATTATATGAACGTTTTGTATATTTGTCTCAGTCGCCTGCGGTATATTGGCCGAAGTTTGTGTAGACGAAACGAATGTTTCGCTGGTATTGAAGCTGTAATAAAGAAAGAATAACTGAATGAAAGATTAATGTATTCCAGATAAACAGAATGTGAATTTATAAAGGATTCTGAAATTACAGAAATTTCGATGGAAGTACCAATTATTCTATCTAAATACGAAAAGATCGTTCCATAATACAAAAGACGAAGTATCACCATTGCCTAATACCGTTTACTTCACAGCAATGCTGAAATCCAAATAAGCGAACGGGAACATAAGCGAATTTAAGAAAAGAATCACGATCGTACTGTAAACCGTGAGTTTGCTTTTACATTTGCCAAAAAATACTTCAAACAGTAAATAAGAGATTCATGTCTGAGCAGCCTTTCAAAGTACATTTTTTCGCTAAATCTATGATCAATTGTGAGCTGGACTGTATTGAAAATATCTCTTTAAGTAATAAATTAAAACCATTTCTCCTGTAAAAATTCATAGGAAAGAAGGCGATGCCAAGTTAGGAGACCTGTATTAATGTCTTCCAAAATTTAAATTTAACAAACTCACTTTTTCAAAGTCGACTGACGTTCACAAAGTTGGTACATTTTTTTTCTTAATGCAGGTTTCTTAAGATTACGGGGCAACTCTGGCAACTGTCTTTCAACCCACAACAGTCTTTCGAAAGACTTTTGCAATACAATTGTAAATTCTCTTGAAAGCTCTTTTCTGTCTTTGAGAGAAAAATAATTTGATTGCGTTTGGAAAATATACAAATTTTCTTTGGAAGGGACACACGAGAAGTAAGTACATAGAAATGTATTTCAAAATAAAACCTTCATTGGAAAAATTCATGGTGTAATAATAACAAGGGAACTTAACCTCACTTTTTCGGCAGGTCTATTCCGGTTACGCATTTTAAATTCTCTTGAAAGCTCTTTTCTGTCTTTGAGAGAAAAATTATTTCATTGCGTTTGGAAAATATACAAATTTTCTTTGGACGGGACATACGAGAAGTAAGTACATACAAATGTAATTCAAAATAAAACCTTCATTGGAAAAATTCATGGTGTAATAATAACAAGGTAACTTAACCTCACTTTTTCGGCAGGTCTATTCCGGTTACGCATTTTAAAGTAATATAAAATGTACTAATTATTTACTACTTTTAATCCGTTTGTGCATACTATTTCAAATTAAATGTAGAAAAATGTATAATTACAGGCTCATAAGCCTGAATATATGTTTGTATCGTCAGCTCCACACAGCTTGGACATATATTTTAAGTTATAAAAAAGTAAAGGTCGTAAAATAAATCAATTTCCTATAAGACTGTTAATGATTTTTTAAATAGATTAAAACACTTAAATATCGTTAATGTAAGCGAAATCGTAATTTAACCGCAATATTCTAGTGTATCAGTAGTCCATTTGGCTCGATATTATGATAATGCAGCAAAAGATATTCAATATAAAAAAATCGCCTTTCCATACGATTTTTGTGTACGTGTTTTTCCATTGATAACCACGACATCTTTTGTATTTTATATTTTGAGGACAAAAATTATACAAATCCTGCAATTTTAAATATTAATATCGTTCTGAAAACACCAAGTTCGTTAAAAATCGCGGTACTACTAAATTGAGATTTTAGATACTATTTCCCAACGAATAGTAGTATAAAAATTAAGATCGGCAGCACTGAAAATAAGCATGCCGATGTTGTCAAAATTACAACAAACACGTCACTACTGACAACATCTTGTTATTATTCCACCATGGGAAAAATTTATGTTGAAAGAAGAACTTATACCGATTTAAAAGAAAACGGCTACATGGTTCAAAAATCAGCAGCAGCTTCACACGGTGTCACGTGTCAGTGTTGTTCAATTTTCAACGAAACTGTCGTAGAATTTGAGCGTTGGACTGGATTTTGGGAACTTTAGTTATGCCAAAATGGAATTCAAAATGGCCCAGATCCTTCATATTTCAATATTTCATATTTGATTATTATTTTTTAATCGAAAGCTGATCATTTAGTTATTTATTTGAATTAAATTTTTTAGTGCAAAGTGCAGACATAGTAGATAGAAATTTTGAAGAACATTTTTTTTTTTGAATTTTTAGAATAATTTTAGTTATGCGAGGCACTGCCCGCATATAACATATGTGCACTCAAAAACTACTTCACGGATCTCAACCAAATGTCATACAAAAATTAGGGGGAAGCTAAGATCTTGAAATTTCATAAGTTTTGTTTTTCGATGGGCACCCTAATGCCAAAATTTCAATTCCAACTGGACTTTACTTGGACTTTTTTTTTTTGTCAATTATTTATCAAGAATTGGGATTCTAGCATAGAAATTTAAAGCTCTTTTCTTGTTAAATTATTAAGATTGAAAATTCTATTGACAACCGTTTAAAAAATGAAATTTCATTTGAAAATCATACATTTTTTATATCAGAAAACATTTTTATATCGATTAATTAATACGGGTATTTGAACTTGGGACTCATAGAATAATAGTCGACATCTCTACTAACTCGGCTGCGGTAGCCAATAGCTTTTTGAATCTGAACTTCATATTTATTAAATGTGACAATCAGGCAGGTTCTGCAATTCATTTCCGAGTGAATCGCAACTCAAGTTTGAATTCAATTTGAATGGGGTTGAAATTCACTCAAAAAGGAATTGCAGAACTTGCCTGTATGAAATCAGTTAACTTCATGTTGAAATCGTAGAGCTTTTTATTTCATAAATATTTACACAGAATCTTGATAAAATTTCTTTAGAGTTAATTTATCAAGAAAGCACAGAAATGGGTGGTAAGTAGGTATATTAAATCTAAAGCCAAGGATTAGCAACTATGCATAAATCAATTTTATAACAAACAGATTAAAATAAATTCGACTTTTAATGAGACTCTAGTAATTGTGGACAATTGTCACGTGACGATCGACATGGCATAAGTACAAACGTTTAAATTGTTTTTAGTCAAGTTAGGCTCTGCTTCAATTTGTAATGTGTGTCTTGATGATTTAACAAAAACTGCGGAAAAACTACAGTTTAACGCCGCTACTGAAAGACGTAGGGTTTTTGTGGGAAAATTTTTCATAGCAGAAATACACTTGAAACTTTTTTTATTTCCTGATGAAGAGCGACCGCCAACATACAAGTTTTATATGATTTAGAATTTTCGTGGACCAGGAGTATAATCTGGGCCCTACTGAACAATAAGGCACAAGCAGCGTCATACAAAATATACAAACAAATATTTGACGCTTACACATTCGCTAGTGCTTGGCCGAGCTTCTCTTTTAATTTCTTGTGTGCGCCTTGAGGTTGTTACATAAACGGGAGGGAGCTACAGTTTTACGCCGCTTCCGAAAGGCAAATGAGTAGCTTTTTTCATGGCAGAAGAACACTCGGAGGTTTGCGCATTGCATGTCGAGGGGCGACCGTTATTAGAAAAAAGCTTGTTTGTTTTTGATGTTGCACGCAACAGGGATCGAACGCTGGTTCTACGAAGTGGTACTGCGCCCTAAATTATTTCATATTTCATATTTCATATTTATTCATTAATCAACAAACAGTAAGTTCACAGACTGTGTAGCAAAATTATATTAGGCTTAACATTATCAATAAACAATAATTAGTAAAGTAAAGCTATGTTAAGTGTCTTATGAGCAGGCTCTTAAAAGTAAACTTGGTATAGCAAAAGTCAAATCCCAAAGAAAAAGAAAAATCGTTTAATTCCGAAAGTGTCCGTCTTATAGGAGCATTCATCGCATAAACTGTTCTAGCAAAACCCACATAAAACATCTCGTTACAACGAAGGACCCGTGAAGGTACATTAACCGCCCTATTCCCACACCACTGACAAAACTCAGCGGCTGACTATTGCCTTTACTACTGCGCCTAATACTATGCCGCAAATTTATTTTAAGCTGTCGTATGACAATTGTTAGTTTTATTGTTATGACCTACTGAGTAAGTGACAACGGCGAAACAATGTTTATATTGTGTTTTAGGCGCAGCAATTGTGACAATAGTCATATGATGAATTTTGTCAGTGTTGTGGGAATAGGGCGGTAAAACTAATTTTCATGAGTAGGTATGAGCAATCGATTAAGCCATTAATAATATCATAAACAACGCACATCGACAGCAGTGAACGTCTCGATTCTAGTGACATGAGACTTATGAGCAAACAACGAGAACTATAGGGTGGGATCGGTTCCAGAAAGTTCAACCGCCGCAGGGCGAAACGTACGAAAGCCCTCTGGACCGACTCCAATCTCCTAATATGAACGGCATGAAAAGGCCTCCAGATAAATACTGCATATTCTAACTTCGACCGAACTAGAGACGTGTACAATACTTTTAAAGTGTATGGGTCAGAAAACGACGAACAGTTACGCCGAATAAAAGCCAACATAGCATACGCCTTAGAAACAACAAAATTTATGTGAGTGGTAAAGCTGAGTTTGGGGTCAAAGTAAACACCAAGGTCTTTAAATTCATCAACCTTTTTTAGCGCAACATTCGAAAGACGATACGATGTTGGGAGATTGTAAACGAGTCTACCATAAGAGGTATAGTGACACTTAGCAATGTTAAGAAATAGGCGATTACGTTCGCACCACTGGAACAAGTTGTCAAGCTCGCCCTGTAGGACGAAAGAATCTTCTAAGGACTTAATTTCAGAATAAATTTTTAAGTCATCCGCGTAGAGAAGAAACTTACATTTTGAGAAGCAAGAGGAAATATCATTAATAAACAGAATAAACAGCAAGGGACCGAGGACGCTTCCCTGGGGAACCCCAGAGGAAGCTACGAAAGAATAAGAAGAAGCACCGTCGAGGCGAACGACACAACGTCTGTTGTTTAAATAGGATGAGATCCACCTCAATAATAGAGAGTGGAATCCTAGTATTTCCAGTTTAGCTAAAAGAACTCTATGGGATACTCTGTCAAAGGCCTTTGAAAAGTCCGTGTAAACCGCATCAATCTGAAAACCTTTTTGAAAAGAATCCAGGCAATCTTCGGTGAACACTGCTAAATTAGTTAGGGTAGATCTACCCGGAACAAATCCATGCTGTTGAGGACAAAGCAAGTGTTTTACCTCAAAATATATTTTCTCCTTAATTATACACTCAAACAATTTCGACACGGTGGTTAGTTTGGAAATCGGCCTATAATTTTCAATGTTGCTTTTATTGCCGCTCTTGAAGATAGGCGTGATAAAAGTTAATTTCCAAGCATCTATAAAAATGCCAGAAGACAGAGACTTATTAAAAATATGCAGTAACGGAGCAATCAGAGAAGAGCAATTTTTCAATAACACAGCAGAAACACCATCAGCGTCAGTTGTAGTTGACATCTTAAGCTGCTTAATGCCATTAGCAATATCTAGTTCTGTCAAGCTTAACTTTCCAAAGTTGATGGAAGTAGCGAAACTTGACAGAATCTCATCGGGAATGACATCACTAGCGTTGTCTGAGATATAATTCGCGGAAAAATAATTTGCAAACAGATTAGATGCATCAGATAAGGAGTTAGCTGAAACCCCCCTAAGATGCACAGATTTAGGTATATCAGAACATTTTTTCTTTGATTTAATGTAATTCCAAAAAGATTTAGGGTTACATTTAATGTTACCTTCAACGCTTCGAGTATAACGGCGATATAGCAACCTATTGAGCTTATTGAACTTAGCTCGATAATATATAAAACGCCTGCGAAAATGGTCATTGTTAGACAATTTATGCTTTTTAAAAAACTTATTCTTTAAATTCTTCACTCGTTTACGGCGGCCGCAGCGTCACACACTTTGCTAAATATTTGTAAAAAATTCTGCTTTAAAACTAAATAGACATGTATAAAAAAAAAAACGAAAAAATAAATCAATTTTCCTTAAATTTTATAGCGTTTTTTTTTTATTTGGAAGTCTCTTTCGTTATTTTAGGCTCAAGAAGAATTGGGAAAAAACGTTTTCAAAATGGGCTATAAGTGATAGAAGTTTTGCTATTTTAAAATTTTTACTAATATAAGCCCAATTGTTTCGAAGATATGTTTTCATTTGTGACAACACTTTTTATGATACCTACGTTCTTGGATAAATCAAATCCATATTTAATGCTTTAAATATTTTTGGTCCTTCATTATTTGGGCCACCGCCACTGACTAGCACCTGGGAATATCCTTGTGTATAAGCGAAAAGTAGACAGAGGCAGGTGAACCCAAGTAGCAAAGCCGACAGTTTTGCATGGTGTCTGTGTAGATGGCGCATTATGTGTTTGCTTAAGAGTAACCTAACTATCGAATATTTTTTTTTTTTTAATTTTAAAATATTATTAAGTCTCACGCATGAAATTTATTAAATTTTGACATTTTCTTAAATTGCTAATTGTGACACTATTACAATAATCGATAAGAACTCTAAGCGCATGCGCACGCGCGCTTTACATCCGCGTTCAGTTATATATATTTTTTTTTTCTTTTACAAATCGTTAACGTTCTGGGATCGATTTTCTTGCGCGCCAAACATAAGTGACCGTTTGAAATTCTCAAATTGTACTGAAAGCGCACAAATGAAATTTTCATATTTTATCATCAATGGTTTTAGGGGGGAACTGAACGTTGCTTGTTGGCCCAGAAATTTTCATCCATTTCACGGCAATGCGCAATGGTCTACTTTTATTATTTATTAGCTTTTACGTTTCGTGCTTTCGTTTGCTCCACATAATCTTGCATTCTATGTACATATATGTATATGTAATTGTATAAGTGTGTGTTTGTATGTATGTGTGTACATATGTCACATACACATATCAACATCCGTTCGTTATTTGCTGTATAATTGTAGAGCTGCTAATATGATTGTTGAGGTGTTACTTTCATTCCTTGTCAGGTTCTTTTGAACCTACATACATATGTATATATGTATGTACATACATACTAAATGATTTTTATTAGTATTATACTTACATAAGTGCCTATGTATTAACGCATGTACATATGCAATATTTGTATTAGTGTTTGTGTTTCACCGCGTGCATTTCTTTTAATTCAATTTGCATTTCATATTTTTTAGTGAACTCGTTTGTCAAGCGTATAAGCTTTCGTTATTCTTATTTCCTTGATTTTTCTCCACGAAAAACACCTAGAAAATTCCGCTTTTCTATAGGTCAATAATCTTGAGCAGTTTTTTAAATTTATAATCATAGTAAACACGAAGAAATCGAGAAATTGAAAACACTATAACAAAAAGCCATAAATAGAATTTGTATACATATGTACATTCTACATATGTACATACATACATTTGCATGCGCATGCCTTACTTAAATTAGCTAAAATCTATCCAAGCTGTTAAGTAGTGAAAGTTTATTTATCACATCTTTACTCATTTTTACACATTGCCTGCTTAATTACAAAGTTCAATAGAATGCACGAGCACTATTTTGTTTTATTCAAGTGCATCCAAGTTGCGAAAGGCTGGCTTTTTACTTAAGTTCTAACAATATAACCCGATAGGCTGCAATAATTGTAATCAATTGTTTGTTTCTCTCGTTGTCGTAAAGGGTAACTAAACATGAACGTTATTTCATACGGATACTAGGGTTACCTCTTTAAGAAATACTTTCGAAATTATGCTTTTTTACACCATATCAAATGAAAACCCATATTACAACATTGCATTTGCATAATCAATTTAATTGAAATAAATTTTTCAAGCAGGTGGCAAACTTCTTTAAAAATATTTTCCAAATTAATTTTTCTCAGACCACTTTGGGTCAAAACCCATATTGCAACATTTCATTTAGCTTAACAATTTAATTCAGCTTTCCATTTAGATACCCATATTGTAATATCTTATTATTTTATAAACTTAGTTGAATTAAATTTTTGAAACACGTGGCCACTCAAACTATTTTTCAAACTAGAATTTCTTAAACGGAAATTTTAACATTCCTATTATTTTATCAATTTAGTTAATCGAAACTTTTCAGATAGGTGGCAACACTTTTTTATATTTTTTAAATCATCCTGAGTTTATGTATCTATACGTGGATCAATTAGATATACTCAACATCTACGGCCCTGTTCAACACCCATGGGCGTAATTATTAAGAAACTTTCAAAATTTTTACGTTTTTGTTTTAAAGGAAACCCCCAAATAAAACTTTTGCTGCAATTTTGTATGCCTAATGTGACCAATTATTTCATAGCTCAAAGAAGTACAGGATAGGTTGGGTTAGATTAAAGTGGTTGCCCCAGGCAACGGACACACTTGGACAACTAAGAGATTGTCCTTTGTGATTTAATTTCGAATGCAGCTAATTTCGATCACTCAGAGCTCAGTGTTAGCTAAGAAGTGCGTGCCAAAATACAGTCTAAAAGAAAGTGTGGAGATAATTCCATATCCTCTTCCACTTGTCATCCGATACAAAAGAGATCAATTGAAATTCCTAGTCTTATCGCATGAATACCAATCCAACAATGACTTGTCAGAACCCCATCAGTAGCGCTTGATAGGCAAAGTGTTTTTCTGCACCTTTAAGAGGTCACTCGTGTCTTGCGTTGCAAAAAGTATTTTAAATTGCCCTGTAAAAACATTTGCTGCAGCTGAGAAACGTCTCCTTTTCCTCTTTTATGTCACAGAAGGAGCATCGATATATTTTGTCCATTTTATTAGGTATTTGGTAGAGTATGCAATTTTATTCTAGCACTCGCCAAGCTAGCACTAGGCCCAACCATCCAAGATTCTAACGCAGGTGAACAGATGCGTCGCTAGTTGCTCGTCATCAGGGGATAACTTTTGAAGGGAGCCTTTCAAACGCCAGCTCAGCATCCATGCAATTTACCGCGATGTCACTGTGACCCGTCACCTAAACTAGTCTTATCAAGAAGAACTCCGACGCGATTGATAGAGAGGTCAGACATTCCATTACCGATTTCGAGTACACCATCACACCGTTTAGCACTGAGTCGACCGTTTCCTTGATGGCAGCTATTTCCACCTGAAAGATACTGCAGAAGTCCGTAAGCCTGAACATAATTTTGGTGGAGAGTTTCCGACAGAAAACACATCCACCAACCCTGTCTCAAAGTTTTGATCCGTCCGTGAAGAAGTTTACGGCTCTCTTCTTCGAGTAACCCCTACCCATTCCTCTCTTGAGGGAATATAGGTAGAAAAGGAGCTTCTGGGAGCCATTTCTGAGGCGCTGTAATCTATGTGTTCAGGGCAAAGTCAAAGCCCTCCAGAACTCCAGAGTTTTACCACCCGGTTTCCCTTAGCCTAATGGCGGTTCGTGCTACGTCAATGCTGTCTACAAGCTTAAATGTGTTTTCATGAATTAATTAGGGCGAGAGACCTCACCTTTTGGCGATAGCTCCCCTACAGCAGAACAAGGCGATCGAGGCCTTTCTCACCCTTTCCTCAATGTTAGGTTTCCATGACAGTTTCCTATCCAGGATCAAGCCTAAGTACTTTACCTAACCTAGTTAACCTAGTTACCTGAATCAGGTAACCATGAGCCAGATCAAAAAGACTGTTTCGAAATCGCCCCTTAACCAAAAGTTCCACATCATCTAAACAGGCTATCACCCGAGAAACTACTTTTTCCACTTCTTCTAGAAAGTCGTTTACCACCGCGAACGACAGCAGAGGAGGGCGAACATCACCTTGCGGAGTGCCCCTATTGACTTTCAATTGACTCTGACAGTTCTGTGACGAAGTAAGCTATAGATAAGCTTGTTCGGTTGGTTTCACCCCGCAGATTATGAATAGACTTGACTATTGTTTCTGGAATGACATTCTTGAAGGCCCTCTCGATATCGAGGAAGGCCCCTCTAACCACTTTACCAATGTATGCAGGGCGGTAACCACCGACTATTCCATGCAATAAGCATGTTGAGCTCTTGAAGGACAGTCACGAGGAATCGCGTTTAATATGTTCAGGTCTATCATTAGCTAGCAAAAACGAAGACAGAATGATAGGCCTTCGGGTTGAATGCAACACTGACTACCCTCCAAGCCTTGGGTATGTAGCCGGTTCTCACGCAGTTCGCATACATAGGAGCCAACCAATTGCACGACACCTCTAGAGCGCTTTGCAGCTGCGCAAGTATGATGTCATCGGCCCCCTTCAAGGTCTTGAAAAAATTTATCACTCAGGCCCAGTACCTGAGGTATAAAATATTGCAAAGAAGTACATTTGACTGTACTGCGAAGTACAAAGTACAAGAGCTAAAAAAGAAGTACCGAACTTCCGAAAGAAGTACGGTTGGTCACATTAGGTATGCCAAGATGCTGATGGTTTATGTGGATTTAAGTACATATTAATTTATCGGAGGCATGTACTTACATACATACATACATATAGTTGCGATCAAAATAATAGCAGCAAAATTTTAAATGATGCTGTTGGCAACTTATCTTTATTTATTTATTGTTAATAATTTTCATTTAAAATATGGGTAGGTATATCTACATAAATATATTAAATAGCTACCACATAAATAAAAGTTTGAAAGCTTGCACAAAGTTCACAAAAACTAATTCAGGAAAATTTCGATTTTTTAATTCGATTTCCCAGAAAGCCTTCGAGTACGTTGCGAATTTTTTTCCATATAACGCACGAAAAAAAAACTTTTTATACCCGAGCGCACTTGTGCACATGGGTATATTAACTTTGTTCGCATAACGGTTGTTTGTATACGCCAAAACGAATCGAGATAGATATAGACGAATGTATACATAAATGCTCTGAATGAAAAGAGAAATCGTTTAAGCCATGTCTGTTTATCCGACCGTCTGTCCGTGTATACGATAACTCGAGCAAAAATTGAGATATCTCAACGAAATTTGGTATGTAGGTTGCCCTTTATCCAAGGTAGGTTGGTATTGATCACAAATGTGTATCTCGGTATCCGATTTATCAATTTCTACCAAACTCGTTGCACTTAATAACCTTGGTACGGAAAAGTAATTTGATGGAAAATATTAAAATCGGACTAAAATTACACCCGCTTCCCGAATAAATTGAGGCCGATAATTTTCTCCAAGTTAATAGTTACATCAATCCACATAACAATAATTATGACTGCTATAGACTTTGAGGAATTGGGCGTGGCACCGCCCACTTTACGACTACAAAGGTGTATTTCGGCAACCACTTTACCGATTTGTGCCTAACTTAGTTCAATTATATCATTAAGTCTAACTCTGCATATTAATTGAAAACGTTTGAAATCGAGCAAACACCCCTACTTACCATGCAAAGGTAGTTCAGAGAAAGTTGAAATGACGATATTCGATACCTGCGTCGGGTATATGAAGTTCGGTTTCGCTCGAACTTATATGTACTTCTTTACTTGTTTATATATATACGCGCGGCTTTTCCCGCAGGGTCAAAATAAATTAATTTAGTTCTTCAATTTGCATACGTTTCGCAAAAATTAACGTATTAGTATTTCTGCTAACGTGCCAGATGGAGAGTTGGCACTCTCTTTCAAACTGGCCAGAGGAGAATTGGACATACATCATAGCCAGTGTTGCCATTTTAGTCGTTTTCCGGCTAGATTTAGCCGGTTGCGATAGCAAACAGCCGGAGAAATTTCGATTTAGCCGGCAGCCGATTTGTTAGCCGTTTTGCAGAAAAAAATTAGCCGTTTTTAGCCGATTTTGCTATTTGTCTTGTTTTCTTAAATTTCAAATATGTATATATGTTTCCATTTTTGACTAAGCGACCCAAAATCTGTTAGAAATGGCTACTAGCCTTATCGTGGAGAAAATTTTTATGTCCGGCTGGGTTGTATGAAATTCGGCCGATTTCGCTTATTTTTATTTTAAACGAAGAAGGGATTTTCTTCATAAAATGTTTTTTATAAATGTCTTAATTTTAAGTGTGAAGTTGTATTCGCAAAGAAATAAATAAGAAAGAAAATAAGAAATTGTTTCACTGTTAAGAGACTTAAGATTCGTTTGTGTTTGGATATAGTGCCAACCCCGCAAACATATTCTGAGCGCTCAGAATATATGAGCGGGAAGGAGTCCTAGGTAAGTAAGAAGTATGAGTTTCAAAAACAAACATTTTTTTACTTTTATATGAATCTTTTAGGAGTCATATATGATCCAAGTTATGAGCCAGCACTTTGTGCCAGTATAAAAAACAATAACGACTAGAAATTTATATCTAAACTTGTTTATACAGATATGAAAAATAATTAGGAAGGAAAAATAAACAAAATTTAGCTGCAGCAACTGCTATTACATGAATGCTGCAATATATGTACATATATATGTATGCGCAGAGGTTTGTATATAAATATCCAACAGTATTTGAAATGAATTCCTTGCTAACATGGCTCTAAAGTAAGTTCATTAAGAGAGTTGAAGAATAAAGCCGATAAGAGTCACAGAACAGCAATCAAGGAGCTCCGAAAGTAGGCATTTATGAGGCCAATAAGAGTCATTTAAGAGCTTCAAAAAGAGTCCAAAATGAGCCGTATATGAGGCCAATAAGAGTCCAATATGACTCATATTGAGGCTCATTTGATGTATGAATTTAAGCTCATATAGG
>NW_016157266.1:0-32619 GCF_001687245.7 Rhagoletis zephyria | reverse complement strand
ACAAAGAAGCGAATGCAGAATGAATTCATAAACAGAATCCAAAGAAGCGAACAAGAATGCCTTACAGAGAAATCTTACAGAAAATGCTTAGATATGTACATGTACATTTATTCAAAAGAGAGAATACAGATGTCTTAAAAGATTAAAATTAACTCTATTCGATTTGATTCTCTCCGACTTCGTTTTCAATTAAATTTTTATAAATGTACTAGTAGGCCCGGGCAGACGTTGTCCTGCAACACAGCGATATGTAGGCAGGTTACATGCATCGTCGATATTGTTTTTACATGTTTTACGGAATTTACAAAAGATTGTTAATATTGTTCAAACGTTTGAAAAAAAAGATCTCTGGTTACGGTTCAAACATCAGCCAGGGGAAGGATAACATTGGATAGTGTCCAAATGGTAAAATTTTGTTGCTGTTATGCGCGCATGTTTATATGTATTAATACATACTGATTCCCTATCTTATTTCTTCCCTCTACATGCGTAGCCGCAAGAATGATCTCCCGATTCGGATATGGGCAGTTTCGGTGTGTCGCTATACATGATTTGTAAGCGTTGCGACAAGCATAGAAAAAATTTCGATGAAAGAAAAATATACCTTCTTGGGTTCAAAACTATTTTATCTCTTAAGCTGGGACCCAAAATACCCACCCACAAAATTTCATTGAAATCGGTTAAGCGGTTTCGAAGATTAGCGTAAACGAACCCAGTGACACGCGATTTTTATATATAAGATAAGCACGTTGCGAGAAGCATAGGAAAAATTTGGATGAAAAAAAATGTTATCTCGAGTTTAAAACTACCCAAAATACACACCCACAAAATTTATTGAATTCGGTTAAGCGGTTTCGGAGATTAGCGTAAACGAACCCATGACACGGGATTTTTATAATTTAGATAAGCACGCTGCGAGTAGTAAAGGAAAATTTTCGATGAAAAAAATGCGTGTGTAACACCGTACACATGATAAGAGTGAAACTTCTTAAAAAAGGTGTGAGTACCAGGTACCTACCCATGAAATTGGATGTGTAAATATATGTTTACGGTTCGGCAAACCATTAGGCGATTGAGTTACATACATAGGTTTGGTTGGAAATCAAACAATAACTTCATTTCATCTTATTAATTTTCTGAAATACATATAATTTATTTATTCATTTTCCGGTAACACCGGATATGAATTCGCGCTTCTAGCATCCATAGCACCGGGTGGTAATGGAAGTAATTGTATGTTTAACAAATAATTGAAAATGTTTATAATGCAATCAATAGATCCTTACGAATTCGCCATAACCAAGGCACAAAGTACCGCACGCACTTCTGTTTGCAAAATGCATTTTTTAAGTTGAAAGAAGACAAATTTCTTTGTTCGGCATTTTTGCTTACTCGCTTTCTATCTTCCAAGGCGATTCATATTTTCTTATCACGAATTCATATATTCATGCGGTAGCAAGAGTATAAAAACATAAAATTACCTTATAAATTAAACATAAGTATCACATGTATGCGTAGTCTAATTCACGAAATCATTTCATCGATCTGAGTAAAAACTAAGTGTACAAACTCTATTTCGCGTTAATTGTAATCATGAAATGGTATTCATTCAGTTTCTACTCAAACGCATGAAATGATTTCATGAATTGGCCTACGCATAATGGTAGTAAATGACAGAATGAATTACAACGAACACATCCTTTTAACATAATGCAAGCCGAAAACGTTGGTTAAAATCGGTCCGCAATCAAGTTGGACGTTTTGCCCACAAACATTGCAATTTTGCGAGCAGTCACATTGTAAAATCTCATTTTTACAATTTCATAGTTTCGGCTTACATTTATAAAATTCAACGAAAGCACGTACCTATTTCGGCTGAGTTATCCATTTTCGGTTATTTATTGTACAAAATAAACGCAAATTAAATGGGTTTGTACAACTGGCCATTAATATAGCGGTAAGTTGTACAACTTGCCAGAAAATCCAAATTTTTTGATCTTTCACACAACCAAGACATAAATTCATTCAACAGGCCCACAAACGGTGCAATATAGAGTAAAACAACACCAAGTTGAACCAATGGTCGCTACGTTTATGGATTTCTTTAAGAAACATCGGGCAAAAATTTTTCAACTGCTCCTGTAACACTACCTTATATAAGTTGGCCTTGCTATCATCCTCATATATGTATGTTCATCATAGTGAGCAGTGTTGCCAGAACTTTTTGGACGAACCGGCTAAATTGGCAAATAAAACCGGCTAAAAACGGCTAAAATATTTCAACTAAATTTCACATGTTTTATTTAAATAAATCACGAGTAAAAAGACTATTTCTTGGAGAGAAGTTACAAATTCGAGCCGGAAAAAGTTTTGCCAGCAAGAATTTTCAATTAGGAAAATCATATGATTGTGGCACATGGTTGGATTTTTTGTCGACGATAATTTGAATAAACCAGTTCGTTAAATTTAAAAATTTACAAACTGGAACGATTTTAAAATGAAAAGTGTTAGTTAATACTTGTTTACTTAATGAAATTAGTTAATTCCAATGATTTGAAAGGTACTCGACAAAAAAAGCTATCTATTACTATTACTATCTGATATTTTGAGTGATAATTGTCTTCCCTACAAGGCCTTTTCAGACTGACCGATTCTCAATACACTCAGATAGAACCAATACACATAAAAAAGCTGTAACAATTTCCCTTCAATTTTAAGGCAGTAAAACAACGACCTTAAGTTAACATCAACCGAGGCCATATATTGACAAGGGATGCAAAATCACAGTTACACAAAAGAAATGGTCAGATTTTTCAGAAATCCCTTCAATTCTGATGTAAAATATGATGCCAAAAGACTGCACTCATATGACCGGCAGATGTCTCGTAGGATTCCCAGAGAGTTTTTCTTTACATAGAAATTTGTGCTCTTTTATTTCATTTTGACTCACTTCAGTGTTGGTTCCTTTAATTCAAGTTGGCATTCGGTTTTTGGAATTTAAATAAGTTCTCAGCAAAAAAGTTTGTTTAAAAAAATACATATGGGTACATAGTGCTTGAAAATATCAACTTTTCCCTTACCTTAAACCTTTGGGAGTGGGCAAAAATGATGTTTTGTAATTTAGGCAGAATTGAATATGCGCTATCTGGGAGGACATGTAATATTTATTCTGTTTGTTCCCAGCAAACATTTGGAGTCATAAAAGAGTCTTTAAGGAGTCCATTTCGGAGCCTTTGTGCTCATTATGAGCTCATTTAAGAGTCCGAAATGAGGGTGTTTCCCTTCCTGCGTAGGTCGATGTATTGAGAATCGGTCAGTCTGAAAAGGCCTTGTAGGGAAGACAATTATCACTCAAAATATCAGATAGTAACAGTAATAGATACCTTTTTTTGTCGAGTACCTTTCAAATCATTGGAATTAACTAATTTCATTAAGTAAACAAGTATTAACTAACACTTTTCATTTTAAAATCGTTCCAGTTTGTAAATTTTTAAATTTAACGAACTGGTTTATTCAAATTATCGTCGACAAAAAATCCAACCATGTGCCACAATCATATGATTTTCCTAATTGAAAATTCTTGCTGGCAAAACTTTTTCCGGCTCGAATTTGTAACTTCTCTCCAAGAAATAGTCTTTTTACTCGTGATTTATTTAAATAAAACATGTGAAATTTAGTTGAAATATTTTAGCCGTTTTTAGCCGGTTTTATTTGCCAATTTAGCCGGTTCGTCCAAAAAGTTCTGGCAACACTGATTCTAGCAATGCTTCAAGAAGTGCTAAGCATTCAGCGCTTTATACATACATATGTACATATGTATGTATGTATGTCATTGCCGTCACTTGCAGACTGGCTCACATTGTGGAGGAAGCAGCTCATCGTAATTTAAATGGTTTTCCAACGTCTAAGCTTCCCTCTAAAGATTTCTATGGCCAATTAAATTTATTTAAAAATCAATGCTAAGTAATTGGTTGCTAGCGAATTGCAAGTGTGTAATTTGCCACATTTAATAACTTGGCCATACCAAATTGTATGCAAATGTTTATCTGGTATTCACAAGTGTTCTTAATTTAATTGTATGCCTTTCATATTCGTTTGGCAATTGCTAATTTTTTGCTTGTTGACACCTCGTTAGGATTTGAAGTACTTATTACATTGTTGCAAGTGTTGCAACAGTTGCCACCATGCTTTTTTTTTTTTAGATGAAAAGTTTGTTTTTGCGCACAAGAAACAATAGCAAATATTTATGTAAATTTTTTTTAGGTGAAAGCGCCAATAATTGTTTCGGTAATTTGATTAATATGTTTGTTCTACAAAAAATGGAACTGAACACAAGCGTTGCTGAAATTTCATCAATAAATATGTATTAAAAATTTAGGTTAAACGTATTCGTGTGCATCTAATATGAGTACTTAGTAAGTTAAATAAAATGAATTCGTCAAATTCGTGTGCGTATGTAGTGTATAAAATTTATGCAAATATTATTTTTTTAATGCGTGTTAATAATTTTACTGCGCCACACAAGAATTTTTTAGTTATAATTGTGCATACTTGCTGGGTCCCATTCATTTCTTAAAAAAAAACTCTCGAATATTTAATGTAACGGGCAACGAGTTTATACCGCTCTTACTTTCCTATTTGATATCGATCGTTGCTTTGGCTCAAGTTAATTATTTGCTAAACGAATTAGCGCTATATCATTTGTACCCAGTTATGGTTGATGCCGGAGCATTTCTTACTCAATTCGTCATTGTACGTACGTATATACATATATATGTATGTAGGTATGTATGTATATACCGCTCCACCCGCCAGCGCATAGTGAACTTTTTTAGGGGTTTTACGGGTTTAAATTTTTCTTCGCGTTATATTTTTGTGTTGTTAAGTAGAAAATTGTCTATCGATAGCGATAAAAAAAATGTAAATATGCTCCCATTTTACCTTGAAAAGTTACCCCAAATTCAAAAATAAAACAAAACATATGCATATATGCTGCCAGTTCTTTAAGAATATCAAAAAGCATATTATTTTATCGTTTTTTTTATTGTTGGTATTGGAAGAGACTTATGTAATTAGTAATACCAGTTAAAAAAAAAAAAATAAATAAAGCTAGACTTCTTAAACTGACCCGAAAAAGAATTTAAAATGACACAATTTTCATTCAAACTTCAAGATCTTCGAAAATTTAATTATTTTTGCATTGCAAAGTTTCATGTGACTTAATGAAAATTATTGATGAAATTCAAATCTTTAATTATTATTTTTTTTTAACTTTATCATGAAAAATCAGCCACAAATTGGTTAGAAATCATATTTATTCATATTAAAGTTGATACAAATTTTCCATTTTTCCAGTTTGACATTTTTAATACTATAAGTGACTATATAAATATATTAATTTTTAAATTTGACTTTGAAAAACAAAAAAATAAAAATTTAATTTAGAGCTTTTATATTTAGGTCATTATTACAATTAAGAATATTTCATAAAATTTGTTTATGTTTTTAACTATTTTTGATCACTCACAACCGCCCAAACAAGTCCAGTATGTAGCGTTTAGAAGGAAGTGTGCAATGCAGCCGGCCGGCGGAGAAATTACTTCTTCTGAAATGCAATATGCCTCTTTACAGTACACCGCCAAGCTATTAGAAACGGCAAAATTTCGAAAGATTATCATCAAAATTTGGAGCGGTTTAATCAGAATTTTTAGAATATTTTTGGGTTTGCCGGTTTATAGCCCATTCAATTTTAGTATAAAAAAGTGGACGTTTCAAGTTGTTTAAAATTCGCGTTGATTTTTGAGATTTTTTTTTGTTTTACTTTTATGTTATATAAGTAAAATTAAAAAATAATAAAATAAATAGTCAAATCTTCTTAATATGTGAGTGTCGTATGGTTATGATAAGCACTATATGCTCTAAAAGCTTTCTATATTGAAGAAAATGCAAAGCACCCTCAATCAAAAAATTCCCAAAAATCAATGCGAATTTTGAGCCACTTGAAATCGAAAGGACTAAAAACCTGCATACACAAAAATCTTTATTAAAAAGCTTGAAATTTTGATGATAACTTTTTGAAATTTGCTGAATTTTCGCAAGTTTTGTACAAAATGTAATCTTTGATTTAGATCATTTATGTTATGAAGTGAACTAAGTTTTTTATAACAAATATAATTGAAATTCAAAAAGTCGAATAAACTTTAAAATGCAAACATTTGAGTACTGTTTCTAATCACTTGGCGGTGTACTGTAGGAGTAGGTTTTAGCTCTTTTAATGTTATTCCTAAACATTCAAAATTTGCATTCGCACATATGACATTCGTAACATCCCTGGTTCATATGTATTTATCAAATAACCGTATTAAAAAATATACAGTCAACACAATTGAACGTTTAACAAAGCTGTATTCTTATTTCTGCTAAGTATGCACTATAACTGTTGTTAATAACAGCTTTGCTGCCACTACAAATATGAATATTTATTATTTATTGTCATACAAATTTTCGTCTATGCGATTTTATTTATTTATTTAGGTATACAACAATGCAAATTTCCCGACCTCTGCTAAAAGTGTGCAGCTAATTCATGTTTTTTGTAAACATTTCACACACAACAATGAACGCATGTACTTATGTATGTACACATCGGTTCCGTACTGATTGTTTTTTGTAGGAAAGTGCAGCACCCAAATGTATATATATAATGTGATAAAAATTTTTTTATGTTATAAATTCGAGGGATTCTAAAATTAATTTATATTTCGAATTAAATAGGCAACCAATAAGCAATAGATGCACACATTTTCTTCAAAAGTGCATTAACTCAAAATTCCCCGTTTGACAAAAAATGCAAAAACTATTTTTGTGCTCATGTTATGTAATCATATGAGGAAGTCACGTGCAATTAAGACAAAACCTTGCTTCAATTATAACAGAGTGGTGAATATATGGTCTATCAACATTTTTAAGTATAGTATTAAAAATTATAAATTTTGAGTTAATGCACTTTCGAAGAAAATGTGTGTATCTATTGCTTATTGGTTGAATATTTAATTCGAAATATAAATTAATTTTAGAATCCCTCGAATTTACAACGTAAAAAAAATTTTATCATAGTATATATATAAATTGGGGTGCTGCACTTTCCTACAAAAAAAATCAGTACGGTTTTTTCATAGGAATTACACAATTCTTTATATTTTAATACTAACTCCAAAATATTTCGGAAATATATTAAGATTTACGTTAGTTGGACCCATTTGAAAATATCTCAAAAAATCTAGTTTTCTCTTAAAATAAAATATGTTTTTAAATATATTTTATTTTCTAAAAAATCAGCTTAGATGATAGACGAGTGTGGGCTTAAAAAGTTTGCATTAAAATGTTTAAAACTTTATCAACGAAATCAAAATATGTAATAGGATTTTCGGAGGTATTTTCAAATCGGTCTCGTTCACATAAATATTAATATTAAATACTTTTCTGAAATATTTTGGCAGAAAACTTAAAATAAAATACATTTTATAATTCCGGTTCAAAAACCTAAATTTTTTTCAGTGGTGCACCCTAATGTACATACATATATGTTATTAAGGATGTACATATATAAAATACGAATCCTCTTTGTACTATTGTTTGAAGAACATGTGTACATACTAGGCATGGGTAACACTGCGCTGCGCGGCGCATTTGCGTTAACACCATAGCCCGAGTTGCCGCGCCAACACCAATATATGAAAAGCGCTAGCGCCATTAACACAAAGAAGCACATGAGACACACACACAATTCGCCTTAATTCTTAAAACAAAATTACACGTATTTGTGTTGGTTTTTGTGTGGTGAGAACGCCAGAAACTTATGTACCTTAGCAAATTTAAAGCTTTTACACAAGAGTTATGAGAATATCGTTGCATTTACTACATTCCTTACAGTTAAATTCGGTCGGCGGTACAAGCGCCGAAAATTAAAGAAATAATAGACATGACACCACTGTATTGTGTATGAATGACACTGTATGACGATGGGTACTGTGGTGACACTCATATGTTCAATGTAGTATTTTTAATTTTAACTCATGAAAAATGTCAATTATTTAATTTAATGAGAAGCGTGAACTTTAATTTTTGGTGACGTAAGCGAACTATTATTGACATGTAGGTACTCTTTAATACATTTTTTTTTAAATTATATTATAGGTTTCCTTAGATAAGCATTATTGCTAAAATTAAAAGTTTCATGGTGGCGCACCTCAACCATTATCTTGGCTATCGCTTCGCCAAAAATATCATTCATTTTTGAGGACATTTCACTCATGTTTTTTTATACTAAATACACTTAGGTAATTTTTTATGCCGTTTTCAAACCACTTTTTCGCTGTAGCCATTTTGCTTTTTTTGAGAGTTCCTATTATGTACTTTTTCTAGTGTGTAAGAGACAGAAAGAGTTATACGTGGCGAGTGGTTCTCTTAATCGGTGATTCCACTTTTTAGTTTTGGCACCGATATCACTTTTAAGTACTCACTGCTGGCAAAAATTTAACGAGATCTCATGATATGGGATTGGGGACCTAACGTCAAGAAGTATTCCTATGAGCACTTACATATGTAATTGTATGTTTTGCAAGCAAAGGCTGGCTAAATGGAATTAGAGGTGAAACATCAACAGCCGACGTGTAGGCAGCAAAATAAAATTCAGAGAAATTGAAAAAGATCATAGACGAAGGAGGTTACTCAGCAGACCAGGTATTTAATGCAGATGAGACGGACTTATTTTGGAAACAAATACCTAGCCGCACTTACATACCAAAATCGGAAAAATGGGCAGCCAGTGGTTTCAAAGCTTACACAGAAAGAATAAATTTCCAGCTCTGCAATAATGCAACAGGAGATAAAATGTGCATTGGATGGCAAAGAAAAAGAGAGTGGTGGAAATAACTGTATTTACCGAATGGTTTAACAAATGCTTTATTCCTGAGGTGGAGGCTTACGTGAACGGAAAATCCCTGGATATTGAAAAACAGCCATAAGAAAGCACCCATTAAACGCATGTTGGAAGAAAGTCTGGCCTGAGTGTGTAGAAAACGAAAGCGATATTGCAGAACTAGGACTTACGGAAGAAATATTATCCACGGCCCATCAAATAGGAGAAGAAGGTTTCGACATTTTCAACAATGATGATGTCAATGAATTGCTTGCGGAAGTGCCTTTGCCTGATGAATGAAGATATGATTGAAATAGCCTTAACAGAGGTATAAAATTCTGATGGTGATAGCGAGAACGAAACCGTTTCTAGCCTTACGTTAAAATCGAAATTCTCAAAACCTGGAGTATCTGAATTTGTGCAGTTTTTGAAAACCCATCCCCGGTTTTTGTATGAAAGTGATGACATTTGTTCTAATGCCGCGCTCTGAGGAATGCATATACCGCATTTCACTCATATCTCTGAATTTGGCAATTTGTATGCCAAGCGACAATCATTTGTTATTTTTTTTTCGCTTGTGCACTTATGGCTTATTATAATTTTAACCACTAATTTAGAACTACAAATTAATTTTACAAATGCTTATGTTTTCGTTATTGTTTGATGTGCTTGGAGTGCAATCTGTTTTACGCGGAATTTTTTGATTTGTATGTAAGTATATGTTTCTCATTGTTCATATTTAAATTAGGGCGGGTCGCGAAAAAAATTTTGCAATATGCAGAGCTTCGGCGCAAAGTTTTTTTCATCGTTCCGCTCCGGTACTTTATTTCGCTCCGAGCTCTGCTACCAATTAAAAACGTTTATTTATTTACTCACATATCGAGAAAATTTTCTTTTTGATGCAGAAATGTATCCCGATACTCTAAGTATAGAGGCTAAGACAAATGAAACTAAAAAAGCCAAGTAAATTAAATATAATTAAACTTATTCTCAACCGTTGTTTTCAGTGAGAAAAAAATTTAGTAAATTTATGAACTGAACATATTTTTTTCCTCCGCTCGATTTCGAAGCCCTAGAAATAACCCTCTAATCTCTGCAAAAAGCAACCAAAAGCATGTTTTCTCCGTATGTTTTTTTTATATTAATGCCCTGATTTGAAATTTAGATATAGTATGTATGTACATTAGACTGCATCACGATACAAAATTGTTTTTTTTTTTCGCCGGGACTACAAAATTTATCATATTTGAAGACGTCCACTAAAATATTTCGGAAAAATATTAAGATTTACGTGAGCTGGACCGATTTGAAAATACTCCCAAAAATGGAGTTTTTTTTATGAATAAGTAGTTTCTTAAAGAACTTTTTGAAAAAAAAATCTCCTCAGACGACAAAACAGTTTAAGCTAAAAAAAGCTGCATAAAAATATTTAAAAGTCTTTTAAACGGAATCGTAAGAATGAGGTTTTGATGTTGTTTTTTTTTAACTTTTTTTAAACATTGGTTTGAGAAAAACTTGAATAACTGGGCTAAATCTATTCCGATTTAAACTTATGAGGTATCAATGGAAATGTATTTTCCCACTCCTTTTATTTCTGTGCAAAAAAACTCATTCGTTCACCCTACCTTTTTCTTTCATGATTTGAATGAGTTTATTTACAATGACATAAAAATGATACCTCACAAGTCTAAATCGGAATAGTTTTGGTCCAGTTATTAAAGTTTTTATTGTACCAAACTTTGAAAAAAATAAAAAAACAGCATCACAAATCGCATTGTTACGATTCCGTTGAAAATTTTTTTTGTTAATTTTTATGCAGATTTTTTAAGCTTCCAAAATATTTTGGTGCAAGTTTTAAAATATAATAGATTTTATAATTCCAATGGAAACACAGTACCGATTTTTTTTCGTTGAATGGGGAGTGATGCAGTCTAATGTAGTACATAAGCCACTCCAAACTGAAATTTTTGATTGCTCTCCTTAAAATTCTCTCTTGTCAATAAATTGCTCTTATGGAATTACAGGCTTGCAAATATACATTTGAAAATTTAATTACATTTATTTGCACTTTTAATTAAGCCCTTAAGTGTGCTCTTTTGAAATAACTAATCATTTAATTGGAATTGGTAAAAGCTAAAGTGCTTTCATATTTTAATAAAATAAAATTAATTTATAACTTTTAAATTTAATTTGAAAAACAAATTCTTGTGTCGATTGAGGTTTTAAAAGTTGAGTTGTTGAGTGTAATTTTTGGAAAAAAGCGTCGTTTCAATTGAACCCTAGAAATTTGCTCTTGTACTTCTTTTGTCTACCTAACCTAATTAACCAAATAATATTTTCTAAAAAAACCGTGCACTTTCTCTATTGAAATATTCTTATAAATTTCTTTTGCAATGAAGCATGATAATTTGATTAGTTGTCCCATATCCATTAACATCGATGACGCGTGTGCGTACATTGTTACACGAAATGCACGAATTCGCACCAATCCGTGCATACAAACGGGGAAGAAGAAATCATGACTTCAATTGATCAACCTCAAAGGAGTCTTAAATGAAATCAAACAAGCTTCTCGTTGTCACGCTTAGATTTGCTTGCATAAGCGGCAGTTAGAAGGAGTTTATACAAACAAAAGGTGTTAGTGATAAAATATTTATGTATTTAACCCAGTTTTTGCACCAAAAGTACGCACAATTATGTATACATATACATATATGTATGGATACGCGTAAGTGAAAAAATACAATGTGAGAAATGCTTTCATCTAGTTATCAAATGACACCTGTTGACGATGCGTCAAATGTATACAATGCACATACATACATAAATACAAATACATATACATATGTTTTTACAAGCATTCTTAAATACATAAAATAGTACAGAAGCGTGTTAATTGTGCGCACACTTCACAAATATTGTTCCTATGCAGTTTTCTAGGTGGTTTATCAAAGAAAATATGAAGAATAATGAGGAAAGCCACTAAGCAGTATGTCCAAACATTTTTAGAGAACATTGTTATAAAAAAATAAACGTAAGGAACAATTAACCGGGGAAAACTGAAGGTATATCTCTTTTCAATGCTGCATGATTAACATTCCTAATGTATATATGTACATATCGTGCCCTAACCGCCAAAATATCGTAAGCGACATTTTTTTTCTTTTTTGACATTTTCTTTTTGATGACTAAAAATCAAAAAAGTTACCATTTTTGAACTTGGCACTTGCCACGATTTTGAACTTCACGTATTCTAACCTGGGAACACTCCTCCAAAATAGTCTAATCGGAAATTCGATCATTCCAGACACCACCCTCAGTGGAATTTTCAATCTAGATTAGAAAGGTAATTGAAATATCTTTCATTAAGTATGTATGTATATCTATATAAATAATATAAACATATTTCGAGAAAAACGCAATTGTCCTTTTTTAAATCAAAGTGTATGTTTTTCTTAAAAAAATACGTTATCGATTATAATATATGTATGTATATCAGAACAAAACAATATTAAAAAATAGCGAAAAATTGAAAAAATTTTAAATTTTAATTAATAATTAATTAATTTTTTAAATTTAAATAACGTATTTTTTTTAAGAAAAACATAAGTTGCTATAATTTTGTTTTCTACCAAAGACTGTTGCCTTTTGATTGCCCTGTTGCTACTTTTCGCGTTTGATTCCAAATTAAAGATAAAGGGTGAGAAAATTTTGTGTTCGTTTCTTAAAATGTCACACTCTTGTAAGGCAAAAAATGCACATTCTTTACCTTGAGTGGAAGATCGACCTATCTCGGCAGCCAGTTCGAAAATGCTGTATCTCAGAAAACTTTTCTCAGGAACGTCCTACTTCAGAATTTTATTGAAGAATGCTCTATATACATTGAAAATGCGATGAGATAGGGCATTTTTGAGGATTTTGAGATAGGGTATGAGGGATTGTATCTTCAACGTGAGAAACTCCAAATAAGAAGGCTACCAGGAGAATGTTGTAAAAGTATAGAATTTCTCAAAGATGGAAGGGTACGCTTTGCAATTCAGCCCTTTCGGATCGTATTTACTGCATGGTGCTAGGTCGAAATCCAAGTCTGAAAATAATCCGTTGAATCGTGCTTCAAAAGTAGCCGGATACTTTCATCATGTTTGCCTGCCCAGGAGTGTTTGGAACACATTTTGCGGGCTAAAAAGCCCGAGCACAAAGTACAAAGTTATGGAAAAATATTCAGCGAATGGTTGATGTTACAACTGAATATTTTTGTAATGTATCCACAAAATATCGAAAAATATATCGCTAGCCTAGAAAGAAAAGTTGCTAAGTCCCATTTTAAAAAATTTACAGGAGAGGAAAAAATCTTCCTATAGCCATTTTCTTTAACTATTTCGCATGACTTTGAATCAAACATTCAGAAGGATTCGGTATTTATTAAAAGATGTCGTATTATTTTGGCCTTATCCACAAATCCGTGGTGCTTCTTTTGGACTTAGCAAATTTTCATTTTATTGCTTATGAAGAGCAAAAAATAAAACAAGTACCTTTATAATTTTCGAAACGATGCGTATTCAATTTCTTAAGCCTCCTATATCAAAATATGAGTTTTCATAAAAAGTGGACTTAGCAACTTTTCATTCTAAGCTAGCAATATGCCAAATAATATGCTGTTTCAGGGCTAATGAAAAGCTGTTTCGAGGCTTTTGCGCAAAAAATTTGCAAATTAGCATTATTCAGCGACCATAATTATGGTCACCGTAGTTATGCCGTACTGGGTATACATGCAATTAAGTGTGTACGTATGTACATATATTAGGGTGGTCCAAAAAAATGCATGCGAAAAAGTAAAGTCGGAATTTTTATGCTCTCACCCCCTGGGATTGTTCTATACCGAAAAAATATACCCTTTTTATAATTTATTTTGAAATCACAAAATATTTAGAGGTCCCTCAAAGCGCCCAAAATTTTCCATGTATTTTATATGTGGGAAAAACAACTTTTCGTAGAAATGGTATATAATAGTTAAAAATCTATATTTTCTACCAGAAAAGTCTGTTTATCTGCAGCAGATTCCCAATAATAATACCCAATTGTTTATTTAACCATTTTTTCATCGTAACTATAATTTATAGGTCCGCCAAAAATCCACAAAAACCTCGAAAAATGTAATGGGGCGACCAATAAAAATCGTTAGTATTAAAAAATGGTTAAATAAACAATTGGGTATTATTACTGTAAGTCTCCTGAAAAGAACTAGAGTTTCCGATCGAAAAATATTGATTTCCAAGAATTCTATACCATTTCAACGAAAAATTTTAGTTTTCCCATATAAAAATACATGGAAAATTTTGAGCGCTTTGAGCGACCTCTAAATATTTTTTGATTTCAAATATAATTCGATATAGAACAATCCTAGGGGTGAGAGTATTACAATTCCGACTTTACTGTTTTTGGACCACCCTAATATACACACATATACCCAGCAAAAAACACGATTACAACAGAAATTAAAATGGAATCGAATTAGGCGACTGCATATGTTTACTGTAAATGTATGAGACTAGCAAAAAGTAGAGTAAGCTTACCTAGAAATAACGATATATGTATGTATGTATGTATCTATACATAGTATTTAATAAACACACTACAGATTTAAAACACTTCACTACGCGTATACAAAGATTTGTATTAATTTAAATTATTTATTATTTCACAAGCACTACACATTTAAACCAACAAATATCACTGCTCAAATTACTTCGCGGACACACGCGCGAACTCTCTAATATATCGTCGCGAACTAATTGTTGTACTCGGATGTGTTGGGGCATTGTGGGGGTAGGTACATGAATATGGTGGTGGTGGAGCGAGAAACTGAGTAAGTCAAATCAAAGCCTACTAAGATTTTGAAGTTTGAAAAGCGGTGTCACTTAAAGGAGACTACTTGTTTATTGCTAGACCTTCTGCAGTTTGAAAATATTATGATCATGCGCAGTAGGTAGAAGTAGTATGCATTTATTTAAGAATGTAGTATGTACACGCGTAAGTATGTGGAGTAATTTGTAATTGAACCTGTTATGTGAATTCGCAATCGCCGTGTATATTTTTGCCTCATTAAAACCAATTTCTGCTCAGGGGCGGCGTAAAATGGCAGGTCTCTCCATTTGTGTTATACTTACATACGTTAAGAGGCACATGTTAAGAAAAAATATTAAATAAAATTATAACTAAAACCTCCCTATTATAATTGCCATTCGTATTGTCATCAGGTATTAACTTGAGAATAGAAAGCGGTGCATCTTTTAGGCGCATCAATATTACATAGTTACATCCCGAGCTAATAAAAGGAAGGTAAGAAGGTAAAAATAATAAATTTTCCATTAAAAAAATTTCAATCGTTAATAAAAATTATTGAGGCATATTCATAGTCAAAAAAGTCGACACTAAAGTTAGTTAACGCTTTTTGACGTAATTTTCTATGGAGTATCTGTCAATAATTCAGTTACCCTGCAAAAAATTGGACTAATACGGGATGAGTCTGGGAGCAATCGCAAAGGAGCATGCGACTAATACCTTTTTTGATCTCTTTATATGGTTCGGTATGGTATGGTGCTTTTGTTCGAGCATGTCCTATGAAGAGACTAATTGTTCACCTTTATACCCGAAGGGTATAAAAAGCGAATAGTCACTCTTAAAAAATAAAATAAAAATTTGCGCCAGCTGAGGTACGAACCGGGGTGCTCAGTTTTGTTAGGCGAATACTCTCTCTGTGTGCCAACGCCGCACATGGATTTCATTGATAAGTGCATCATATCATTAAATCGTTAATAGTACCCGTTAGAGATTAGATGGGGACTACTTGATCTCCAATTATACCCATAAGCGCTGAGTCGAGACTAATTGACCTCCATTAGTACCCGTATGAGACTAGTTGCTACTAATTAATGCCCAATTGTACCCGATTGAGAGTAATCGCGGCATACACTCTTTAGAGATTAGTCGCACAATTTACCCTAGCTACACTAAAGCGCGCCTACTTTACGCAAATGCGAAAAATGGAAGATAGATGTTTTGAAACATTATCACACAGAGAAAAATATAACTTGTAAACATTGAAAATATTGTTTATATGAATAGCTCTTAGATGGAGACGAATTTTTTTTTTAGAGATCTTTGAAAATTTACATTTAATTAAAAATCTACACTGGTGGTCAAGCATAATTTACCATCGCAATTTTTTTACCATAACAAAAACTATAAAAATCAAAGTTTCAAACATTGCACCAAAATTAAAAAAAAAATGATTAAAGTTTCATTACACTAAAATTATATGGGCTATAAAACTGCATACTCGAAATTTTCCTAAAAAGTATGATTAAAAAGTTTGAAGTTTTTAGGAAATTTGTTGATTTTTTTAAACTTGTTTGTATTTACAAACAACCTCGAAACTTTGATTTATATGTATAGTTTTTGTTCTAGTATGAACGGTTTTTAAAAAAAAGAGATTTTTTTTTAATTAATTCGCAAAATTCTAAAAAAAATAAAAAAAATTGGTAGTAAGTTATGCGTGTCCGCCAGTGTGTTGATTCTCATTAGATATATTTTTCATAGAGGAAGCCTTGTCATTTCCATTGAAAAAATCTTTTTGAATTTATTAAAAAAAAATCTTCTTAATTTTAAGGGAAATTCTTTTGGGTTACTAAAAGGAATATCTAAATTTAATAAAAAGAATATCTTCTTGCAATTATTCATGTTATTACATAGAATAGTGTAGGCCATAGCCGAACTGATAGAGCTGGGAACTACACTTCGATAGATCGAAGATTAATTTTTTTAATTATTTAGGTAACCCAAAAGAGCAAAATGATTTCTTATTAATTTAATTCATACCTAATATTCACCTTTTTTGGCTTCTTGTTGGAGGTATTTAATCAGAGCATTTTTTTCTGTGTATACATTTTCATAAATGACAGTCTATGCTGTTAATCAAGGACAGCAGAGATTCAAATTAATCTTTACTCAGATTTTATTTACTTACTTTAATTATTTGTTTATATGGACTTTAGATGCCTTAGAGAACAAGTCCTCGATAGTATAGTGGTTAGTATCCCCGCCTGTCACGCGGGAGACCGGGGTTCAATTCCCCGTCGGGGAGACGTGAGAACATATTTTTTTCCTTTAACAAATTTTTTTTCTTTACGAACTGTCAAGTCGAAAGTGTCTAAAAATAATACTAATAAAAAATAGCCACAATAAAAGGATGGGCGTTTTTTAAATATATGTACATATGTATATGGAATATATAAAACGATCCAGTCTAAATTACTCTTCAAGAATGCTTTTTAAATATTAAAATACGTAATTGCGAAATAAATAGACACTTATTAATTATTTCGAGTAAAATAAAAATAATTTAAATTAAAAAAGGCACAAAATTATCACCGAAGAAAACACATCTCCCCGACGGGGAATTGAACCCCGGTCTCCCGCGTGACAGGCGGGGATACTAACCACTATACTATCGAGGACTGTCGTCGGTCGGTAGTTTGCGCAGGCAGTTTAAGCGAAGACTTTGCAAACACTTTATAATTAAGCTTGATAGCTTTTATATATGTATATGCCTGTGTAAATAGGATGTACACATATTCCTTTGTCAATTATTGGTTCTGCTCGTACAATTTGCTGCTTGAAAAAGATTTGCCCTTCAAGAGTTCTTGTTTCTTATCCGTGTACTATGTTTGTTCGTTTGTAAAAGCGATGAATAGGTACTAGAGATGTTAATTTTTCGGCTTTTTCCGATCCCGGCATTTTCGGGATGGTGTTGTCACAATCCCGGGATCCCGGGATTAGTCCCAGGATTTAGATATTCATTACTTTTCATTAATTTGAATCGAAAAAATTGCTTCTATGTTGTTTGAGGAGCTCTTCTACCATGAAATAAATGAAACCTACTGTTTTATTTAAAGTGGCGTTTTTATTTTTTCTCTCTGGCCGCAGGATTTATTTTGAAGGACTGTAATTTCAAAGATATGATTAATTCCAAAAATTATTAAATAAATTCAATGCGCAATATAGAATAAAAATATGGGTAACAAATGCATTGGAAATTTCTTTAGAATTTAAAAAATTTAAATTTTTTGGATTCACAAGGACGAATAGGTAATTTTTGAGCTGACAAAGTTAGAAGAACGAAATTCGAGGATGTTATCGAGTTTATATAAGCCCTTAACTTTTAATTTTTTCAAAAACAAAGATTGCGAAATTTCAAGGATAAGATTTTAAAATGACATTTTCAATATTTACCAGCTCTTCTGCACCAGAAGCTTGAATCTGTTTAAATTCTACATGCTCTCGTCATTAATTTTATACCCATACTTCTTCTCTAAGCACATTTCTCTGAACTTTTTTAATCATTTTTGAATTACTGACGTAATTTTGTTAACAATTTACTACCGCGCGGTGTTATATGTATAATGAGCTACACATTTATAAAAAAATATTAATTATTAAATAAAAAAGAAATATAGCCAATACTGGTGAAAAAAAGGAGTTTCTATTATTGCTATCAGTGCAAATTACAAATCATGAAAAGCCCGGAATTACTTGCCAAGATTTGCTAGAGATTTTCGAAACCTCAAAAAGTCCGGGAATCCGGGATCCCTGCAGTGAAAAGAAAAACCAATTTGAATAAATACTAGTTCATTAACTAGTATGTGCCTATAAATTCGCCAATTTCAAAGAACTTAAGCGTTCAGCGACATCTGCCTTTGAATTTCCCAAAGCCTAAAATAAAACGCAATTAATTGCTTTTCTTACAAATGTCGGCAGTGGCGTCGCGGCGGTTCTGGTTCTGAGATCGTAGGTTCTCGAGTCCGCTTGGAGGTGGTTAAGATTATTAAAGTTAAATCAATGTAAGTAAAAATAATTATTTCAATTTAAATATAAATAACAAATTCGAAAATCAATTGCATTGCAGAAAACACATATGTACATATGGGAGGAAATACTTGTGCCTTAAAAAAATAAATTAAAATGAATATTTTTTTTTATTAAATTTGAAAATTACAATAAAAACCCTAAATAAAAAAAAAATAAATTGAAAAAAAATAAATTAATTAAAAAAAAAAATTATAAAAAAAGATGAATTAAAAAAAAAAATAAAAAAAAAACTTTCCCACCGTCGGGACTTGAACCGGGGACCTCAAGCATTCCACGCCAGTGCTCTGCTCTGTCGGCCATGGTGACTGATGGCATATTTATGCGTTTCACAGGGCATGAACTGGCACACGATCTCATCAACTGTTATAATTCTACTAGTAGATGCTGATGCATAGCCTGACAAGTGACATCTCGTAGGACATCGCCATGTTAAAAATACCAGTCGCTAGCATTGTAGAGGTATAGAACGTGAACTAGTTGGGCTGAAAAGCAAACTGGTAGCATTTTAGTTCACAACTAGTAGCTTTCCCTGCAGGATGAATATATGTACATACATACATGCATACAAAAATTAAATGTATACATTTGTACGATGTTTTTTTCTCAGTGGCGCAAATTTGTATATATCATCTAAAAATGCCTTTTTTATTTTGAGATTATACAGCTGAAGGCATACAAACAGTTGAAGATTTACACATACATATATTTGTGTATGTACATACATACAAATTTGCAGTTAATATGATTTTAAAGTTTACACAAATTAATTTTTTTATTAATTAAATTTTTTATTTTATTCATACTTTATGTATACATACTTAGTATCCTAATCCAACCAAAAAAATTTCGATGTCTTGTGGAATTTTTAATTTTGCTTGCTGTGCTGAAAACTCAAATTTCAAACCTTCAGCTACAAAATTTTTTTCTTTTTCCATTTCAACACATCCCGAAACTACGAGCTCTACGTACGATCGATCAGCTGCTTGAACAAGTTCAGTAACTTGCGCACATATTAATGTCCCATTACAGCCATCAACATAACCCTTCCAAATTTGCAAGAAAAGTTTATTAAACAAATATTCAAAATACCGCGGGTCGGGAGTAGCTAAGATCTCAGAACATTGGCTCGCAGAGTTTAATCAGTATTTAGATTTTTACTCAGTTAGTGCCTAAATAGGTTAGTTTCGGACTTCGAATTCCCCCCTTAATTGATGTTAGTACCACCGATACCTGGATCCATTCGGACACAAAATCGGCGGGCAGTGGTCTGTCCGAGTCGGTAGGAGTGGTTCGAAGTGCCCCACTGATTCTAATTAAGGCAGCTCTCGGCACTCTCTCCAGCTGCTTGACATTGAATGCCTTGTTTAGTGCTAGTTTCATATAGCCAATAAACTAATTTAGGCGGGAGATAACAGCGTTCGCCAATGGCGCCTCTACAATCATATAACGTTACCGTTACCTTCTTGACTCTTCCCTCTAAGTTAGATTTTTTTGAAAGCTTGCTGTCCAAGTACCTACTTCACCCTGTCAGAGAGCCTTTGTGGAAGACCGCCCATTGAGGAAAGACGGCAATCCGATATCTTATATCTACAAGTAAAAAGAACAAGCTCCGTTTGCTAGGGTTCATACCCAGCCGGAAAAAAGAACCTCGGCTTTCAACCGAATTAAGGCAACCCTGTATAAGTTCAAACAGTGTTTCCAGCCACTTTACCTTTGTTATCATTGCTACAGACAGAAACTTTTGTCCAGAGCCACTAACAAAAACAACCCAAAGCAATGGCGAAAGAACTTCTCCTTGCAAGGTACCTCTACTCACACAACTCCGGATTGGAGCGCAACAGATTTGACAGTTCAGACCTGACAAGGTAGGCCCTTCAACCTTTTATTTGTTAGGAAGTTTACTATAGCCTCAAGCAAGACGTTATTAAAAGCACCCTCGATATCAAAGAAAGCGCCAATCGCGAATTCCTAATGCGAGAAAGACTGCTCAATACTCTCAACAACCATGTGAAGGACCATTTCAACGGACCAGCCCTTGCCCTTACAGAAGGCATACTGATTCAAGGATAAACGCTCACGTTCTCCAAGAATCCAGTTTCTTAAGTGCAGACCAATCAGTTTCTCCAGTGTCTTCAAAAGAAACGAGGAGATACAGATCGGCCTGAAGTCCCTGATTGATAAATGAGAGAGAGCAATAAACATAACTATAAATATTGATGAAAAACAGAAACTATTAAGACCGAAAAATTACACTAAAGATGGTACAACGCCGAAACCGGTTTGTCTACATACCTTATTTGACAAGTGAGGACGGAAAATCGTTCCCCAAAACAGCATACGCTAAGTTGCATATATTTTAGCCGTTAAGCACTTTATAACATACATAAGTACAACAATACAACACCAACTAAACCCGTGTTTGGTATTCATAAAATATTTAAAAAATAGAACTTTGCATTGAAAAAAAATCGTTTAAACAGTATTTAATATGTTAGTAATTATAAAGTTCATTCGAGCAAAAAGCAATAAAGTTTATTTCAAAAGGTTTTCAAACAAATAAAAATATGTATATTGAAAATGTTTTTAGTTATTATAATGCAGTTACGACTCATACACCCCCTCTCTCTCACTCAATTCCTTATTCGCCGCAAATTCCATAGAAAATTGATATTTTCCACAGAAAATTTACCAATTGCGGTTTTTTATTTTTGATAATTTTGTGTATTTTACATAGAACTAAATATTTTTAATAAATAAAACCAAAAACAATAAAGGTAGCGTAGTACTAAAAGGCATAAAGGATATTTAATAGACCATTTGGAATGAGCTAACAAGCGAGGGCGTGCACACATACATAGCTGACAAACGTGCAAAACTTTTACTAGTGAAAACAAAAACAAAACAAAAATGTGGAATATGTATAGAATTACAAACAAAGCTGTGAATAGTAACACCAACAAAAGTAACATCAATAGCTGCGAGCAGCTAAATGAGCAACATAGAAAAATAAATAAATAGAAAATTTTTAATTGAAAAGCAAAAGTGTAGGTAGGTGAGTGTGTGTATGTGTGCGTAAAAGTGCGGAGGCGCGTATAGAGGAAGTGAAAAGTTTTTCAATTAAAATGCAAAAACATAAAGAGGCCCGTGTAGGGCGCACACAAACTGGGCAAATAAGTACCCTGCAGGAAATGTATCTAATTATAAGCTAACTTCAAGTTGATTAAGAAGGAGCTAAAAGTCATTTATTATCTGCATATTTTCTTTGACGAAAGCTAACTATATTTGTATGGCGATGGGCGCGAAATAGTTAAGGGTGGTTTACCTCTGCATTAGATGTAGTCACGGGTGCTTACCTCTGCATTTGATGTAACTAACTTGTGACTAACTAGTTTTGGACATAAAATATCAATAGGGAAAACCAAATATTTTTTTTATTTTTATTTAATTTATTACAATTCATATTTGTTTCCATATTCTGCTGTAGGTGGTCCGATATTCGAGCTTCGTCAGACATAACTTCAAAATGATAATATGAAATTTCGATCTTCCTTTTATTTGTCCTCAATTCGAAAAAGTATTTGCGAAGTGCAACATATTTAAATAGAAACGCGTTTAAAGAAACTAATCTCGAGCTTTACTCCTGCATTACTTGTCCACTTGTTTCAAGTTAGCTTTTCGTAGCTAACTACAGGTTATATATTTTAGAGAAATCCCGCAAAAAAGCTAACTACAAGTAGGTTATTTTTTATCAATTGATAATTTTTTTCTGCAGGGTAGTAGATATTTGGCACACTGCGGCAGAACGATCGCTCTATTTATTAAAGAGTGGTTTGAACAGAAACTTACTTTGTATATACCCTGCAGGGAAAGCTACTACTAGTTGTGAACTAGAATTCTATCAGTTTGAGTTTTAGTCCAACTAATTCACGTTCTATCCTTTTTCAATGTTAGCGACTGGTATTTTCAACATGGCAATGTCCTACGAGATGTCAATTGTCAGGCTATGCATCAGCATCTACTAGTAGAAATACTAGTGCCATCATACCAGTTGATGATGTAATCTGCCAATTCGTCCGCGATGAAAAGCATAAGTATGCCTTTTTGCTCGCGGCGCTCCAACCTATGTTCAAGTTCTGGCGCAGGGAACATTTTTTGTATAAAATTTTTTTTAATTTTTATTTTTTTTAACTTATTATTTTATGAATTTTCTCTTTTAGGATTTTTATTGTAATTTCTAAATTTAATAAAAAAATAAATTTTATTTTAATTTCTTTTTTTATGACCAAGCATTTCTTTCCACATGTATGTTTTTTCTGCAATGCAATTAGAGTTTCAAATTTGTTATTTATATTTAAATTTAAATCATTATTTTTACTTACATTTAATTAACTTTAAAAATCCTAGCAACCTCCAAGCGGCTTCAAACCTGCGATCTCAGAACTAGAACCAGTAGTCTTCACGTGACGCCACAGCCGATATTTATAAGTTTTATTTTTGTCTTTGACCATTCAAAGGCAGATGTCTTCGAAATTGTCGAACTGGTTGGCAAATACTAGTTAATGAACTAGTATTTTTTCTAACAGGTTAGGCTTTTCACTGCAGGTACGTGTGTATGCTATTAGCTAAATATATGCGTACATATGTAGATACATACACGTGAATGCATTCGCCAATAAAGCTATCGGTCATGCTAAACTTGTCTATTCGTGCGAAATAGTTAAACAGACAAACTGAAATTTAGACAGACGCGTCAGGAAATAATTGTGGTATGCCACAAAGTAAAAGAGAGGCGTTGAACTAATTCAAATGTCTGCATAGTCGTCTGTTTGCATCCTTTTCCGCATGGACACATATATGTATATGTTAGTTTGTATCAATGAAAATTAGAGCGTAACAGAAACAAAAAGTTCACCGTACAAGCCTGAGCTTAAGGTATTTTTGCAAGGTTATTTTGAAATTTGGTTTTGACCGCACGTAAGGGTCGCATTTTTATCTTTTTTGTCACATCTGCGGAATTCTCAGTCAAATCCTAAATTCTAATATATCGATGTTGTTGTATGAGGAGGCAATGTTTTGGTTCATTAAAGTCAAGTACCTCTATCTGGTGGCTTACTCCCCAGATCTCAGTTACAGCTGACCAAAAATTAATAAACTTTTGTTAAAGAAGTATTTTGCTTATTCCAGTAGAATTATTAAAAATGTGTATTGCCGAAGGAAGCTGTCACCGAAAAATGTAAAAAGGCTAGGCAAAAAAAATTTGTTTGGTCGAAATTGCCTTGCCAAAATGCTTTACAATCAGAGATTTTGGCGATGTTTTTTTGTTTGCTTGTAAGGTGGTACGATCTAATGTACCTAGTTATGCACATCGAAATGGTTTTCGTATGTAGGTCTTTGGAATTTTTGGTGGCCCTTCAGGTCTCCACCCGTTGGTCGGCATATTTATTTATGAAGGTACTGCATGCCTTAATTCATTCATTCACATACATACATACATATGTACATGGAGCTAGTGGACGTGTCGGAAATATTTGTGGTTAACTAATCAAATTAATGCAGTGAGCTGCGGTATCGCACGAAATTGGGTAATTGGATTTTTTAGCCACATAAAATATATGTATATATATAAAATGCGTTTTGAGTAATAATTGGAAGTTACTTAATTGAGAATTTAGGTATTTGTGGATCTAAATATAATTACATATTCTAAAATCCAAGCAAGAATATACGATTACACGAATTTTTCATAACCACTTCGGAATAGTTCAGGACTATTTTAGAATCACTTCGTGACTGATTTCGAGCTACTTCAAAATTATCCAAAAATTGTCCTGAAGTGGTTCTGAAAAAGTCGTGAGCTTGTCCCGGCAGGATCTAAAACAAGCGAAACGGTCCCGAAATCGTCCCATACTAGACGCAAAATGATCCCAAACTAGCCGCGAAATCTTGCTGAACTAGCCTCGGAATGGTCCTGTAATAGTCCCGAAATAAACCCGAACTACTAGCGTAGTTAATCCAGTTTCTCATTTTAGACAGACATATTGTATTTCTTGACGCCCTTTCTTTCGCTGTCCACCAATGAATGCAGCGTAGAAGCTTTTTTTTCGGAGCATCGTCATCCCTGAGCTCGACACGTTCAAGCGCCTAAGCGTTGTAGTTTTTGGGACTATTCAGCGCAGTTGATCTAGAAAGCTCCCAAAGCCTTTTTATATTCTGCGCTGTTTTTAGTGAGTATAAATAAGATTCGTTTCGAAAATTAAGAACCAATGGCCGTGGATTGTCCTAGGCCGTTTCTCTAAAGAGAACAATAAATAAAAGGCCACCACATTTTTCATCATTTCATCAAGTTCGGGGCTACAAGGCAATTTTAACAGACCCTTATAATAGACTGCAGCTTCGACTCAAGTGATGACCTTAACCCTAAAGTTTCAGCTCAGATTTCACCAGCTTTGAGAAAAATGCTAGGGTCCGCGAAGCAATTCCAAATTGATAACTTTTACTTCGAAGTTGTAAAGGATTTTTTACCTACATTTTTAGTAATCAGTATGCTAACTAAGCGAAGAACAACTTACGTCAAAATAGTAACGCTAAGTCCTCCCTCGACGAACAGAAATAACACTCTACGAACCTCTGAAAACGGCTACCCTTTAGTTATGACCAGGACTTCAAAATAACTCTTAGTCGAAAAACCATATAAGTTTTTTGTGCAGCCAATTGAAGGTTTCTCTCGGAGACATATACAAATGCGCGCATTATTTTGGTTGCCCTCTGAGATTTATCTTTAATTTCAAGAAATAAATCTCTCTCACTGGGATTTATATTTTATTTCCAGAAATAAATCTCCTCACTGAGATTTACCTAGGAGACTTATTTGTAATGGTTGCTTGTTTTCGGTTAGTAAGTGAATAAAGAATAATATTGGACGAATAGTGGGTCATATTTGTCCGGGTACCCAGGTAGTAAGTTATCTTTATCTAAGTACCCGGATATAGGGCGGTCTTTATCCGGGTACACGGATAGATAGTCATCTTATCCAGGTTTTTGAATACCGGGTTACATTTGTCCGGCTACCCAGGTAGTAGGTTATCTTCCCCTGGGTATCCGGACCCTCTTTGTGGGTGGGCGGTTATTGTGAACCGGGTACCCGTATAGTGGCTTATATTTGTCCGGTGGATTATCTTTACACGGTATCCGGATATAGGGCTATTTTTACCCGAGTATTGGGGTAGGCGGATATCTTTGTCCGAGTACCCGCGTACTTGGGCACGGGGTAGAGTTTAGTGTATGTATGTATATACGGGTATCTGGGTAGCGAGTTATTTTTAACCCGATATCCGCTTAGAGGGTAATATTTATTAGGGTACCTATGTAGCAGGTAATTTTTATCCAAGTACCCGTATAAGGGTAATCTTAATTTAGAGCAAACCTGCCTGAATAAGTTGTACTTACATATAAAATACATATATATGAAAAGACTAAGACTAGAAGCATCTGACTGCTCCTTTATGAGTCAGGAGAGAGGAAATCGAGACAACCGGCAGACGAGCCTTTTTTTTAAATTACCTTTGTCGAATAACTGGAAACCCGGTTTTGGAAAAAAGTCAAATAATCGAACACCCTAATAATTACTTATTATCAGGGCTCTTGATTAGATTTTAACAAAAGAAAAAAACGATCTACCTACTTTGGCGAAGTAAATTACTTTAAGTACAACTATGCGAATATTTATTTAGTTTATGTAAAAAGCGAGCCATACATACGCTTCAGAAAGTTCAACAACATCACAATCGATCTTAAGCTGGCTGTAAGTACTGGTAATAAGAGTCGAAAGTCATTTAAATAAATGCGCAAATACGAAGGCGTTGCCACCTATTTCCGTTTGTATTAGTTACCTCAGCCACCTTTTGTCTAATGGTTACCTTTTCCCCGCGACTTTCACTCTCTACACGCATATCACTAGCTACTGCAGTAGTCTTTCTCAGGAAGTGAGATTGATATCTAAATGACTTTTGCTTAGCTTTGTTTAAGTGGTATTCCCTCCCGTTCGAGTCAAACCTTCTTTAGCTACAACAAAATGAATTGCAATACAGGCGATGCCTTGGTCTGTTATGTAAATGCTTTTAAGGTAAGTGAAGTATGTACGGCCCAGCAAGCTAAAAGCCCCCGGAATGAAAGTGGAATTGGAAAATGGAGGAACAAGATGAGAAAATTCGAATAAGCAAGGAACATTTTGACCCTCCTTTTCGGTATATTATCAGAGCATTCCCAAAACGTTGACGAATTTCTTATCCACAAAATTATAGGCGAATAGGGGAGTCCGCACGGAGTCTTTGCTGATTGTCTGAGGCAGCTTTCTGGGACTCCGAAATCACTGATTTAAGGAGCCCTAAAGACACACTTTTCTCATATATTTATATGGAGAAGGCACTTTTCTCCGGCGGAAATGCTCCATTGCGACTCTTCCCTAGGAGTGTAAGCACCCTGCGGTCTCCGCTGGTTGGCTGGGTGGGTAGTCATCTACATTGATATCTGTATGTATGCATGCATAATGCTTACCATTGTAATTGTTTTAAATTCTACAACAACACAATTAAGGCAAAAGTACACCTAACTATTCCTGTACGGATATGCGGCAAAATGGAGAACAGAAGGGGCAACAGAATAGAGGTAGTGGCTATGAGACCCACCTACGTAAGCATTGATTTACTGTGGATTATACGTTTTTGAGGAAAATTAAGTTCTAAATTACCTACTTTATGCCACTTGAGGCGATACGCTACCGATGAAGTGAACGAGTATTTGATTTTTAGAAATGTTTTATAGACAAGAAGCTTATATGTAGGCACACTGCGGTACTGTACTTCTGTCTATCTGTACTATTTCTAATGCATTTAGTTTATCACCTATGGCACGCCCACTTCGAGTACTATATTTAGGCAAACATTTTGCGCTCGGGTATATCTTGTTGGGAATGGGTGTGCGATATTAGCGTAGCCAGCAAATGGAAATGAAATAGTTACAAGAGTAGTAAATAGCCATCGTGAGCTTGAGCTTGAGCTGGGAGCAGCAGCAGCAGCAGGTAGCGGTTAAAGTTACTACAATGATTTCCGTTTGCAACTTTTAAGGGCAGACAATTTATAAATGTTTGCTCGATTTTTTGTTGCTTTTGTTTGAGTTGGCATACTTCCGGTGTATATGTATACATACATCCGAACATACAGCCAGACGTACATATAAATATATGTATGTTTATAGAGTTTTCACTGTTATTGTTGTTGTGGTTAGTGTTCGCTTGCTTTTAATGCAATTGAATACTAATAGTTTGCTGCTACAGCGCAATGCTATGCGGCGCCACAAGGGGAGATTAACGTTCGAGAGTGAAATTAGATACATACATACGTAGACGTTGGGCATTTGAAACAACATAATACAGGGCCTACCTAGTTGCACCCCTGGCGTTGCGTGATGGTGGTCACAATTGTAATGGCCGCCATTACCGGAAGCGCAAAGAGCTTTGTTGGAGTATTTTTTTATTTATTTTTTGATTTGAAACTCAAATGCAACTAAATGTGTTGAGTCTAGAATTGTTTGCGGTACAGTTAGGTAGGTCCTTCTCCGACTAGACAACCCAATGGCAGACCAGTAGTTGGGAGCGTAGGCGTGTGGCGTTTGAGAGCGTGCATGGGTTTGCAGAATGTTATGAATTAAGTTGGTGGCCACTTTACTGCCACAACCAATCAGGAATGGAAATTGTATTTTGCATCGCTCTGGTAATTGAATTAGTGCAAAAGGAATGAATTAAGTGAGTTGCTTCCGATGGAAAGCATGCCTGAAGGTAAGCCACAACACTCACATGCATCGAAAGTAGATTAAAATGCTTTCTTGAAAATAAAATGAAGTAGATCATTTTTTGTTCCAGGTGATGCTTAAACTATTTACTTTTATTAAATACTCGGTTGAAGGCCGAATCGCCAGGTAAGTAGTATAACGTAACTAGTTATGTACATATGTATGTGCATACGTTAAACTGTACCACCTCACCAGCAAAAAAATGCCGTACACCTCTAAGTTCGAAGTAATTTTGACAGACAATTTCAAAAAAAAAAAGAAAATAGTTTTTTGATCGAACGTAGGTTTTTACATTTTTCGGTGACCATTCTGCAACAAAAAATTTTTTTTTTTAAATATGTGGCTCCACTGGAATAATTAAAATAGCTCCTTTGGGAGCTTTACTGACATTAGCCATAGGGTGGTACGTAAGGGTGTACTTGAGGTAAATTAATTTTTGGAACATAAAAAATTATCTCCTCGAGACAAGAACATCGATATAAATGTCTTTAAGATCCGATTGTAAATGCCGAAAATATCACGAAAAATGCTAAAAACCAGGGAACTAAAAACAGGTATTTTTCGATGCTATAAAAGTCCGGGATAAAATATTCTGGTAGAAGAAAGTTATCAATGCTCCTTTGATCCCAGGATCTCCCGGACAATAATCCTAGAATCTTTTTATTCTTCGAATTTTTTGGGAAAAGTCTAATAATAACTGAAAAATCTGGAATTTTATACGAGTAATAGTTTAAGTTGGCTAAATATTTTTTAAGGCGGAAATATAAGTCCTTTCCTAATCATAAATAAATTGTTTATTCAAATCAAACAAATTAGGTATCAAATGAAAGAGGATGGAAATAGCTTTCAAGGAAAAATATTATTGATATTATCCACGTAAGTATTATTTATACTATATAAAATAAATTCACATACCTGACCCAAGGTTTGTTTTATGGTAATTAAATAACATTTTTAATTTAAATATTTTTCAATAGGTGGAATTTTTTGTTAGGATATTTCAGTTTTAAAGCTATTTCAGTCCTCTTTCATTTGATACCAAAGTTTGTTTGGTTTGAATAAGCGGTTTGCTTAGGAAGGACTTTTATTTCGACCTTAAAAAATATTTGGCCAAGATGAACTGTTATTACTGGATTAAAAAAATAAAAGTCCGTGCTGGCCGATTATTTTATTTCAAATAAAATAAAAGTCCAAACTAAATTTTTTTCTAACGAGTTTTATTGTAAAAGTCTGGACGATTGAAAAAAAACATTAGGCAAACCAAATTGTTTTTTTTTTTCGAAATCGCATAGGAGAAATAATTTAGAGGAGGGGTACACGACGGTCTGGTACGGTCTCATGTGCATACATTCATATGTATGAGCCATAAGAAATTGAGCCGTTGACTAAGTACCAATAGCTCTAATTTCAGAAGTCTGAAAAAAAACTTTAAAACAGCGAACAAGATGACAAATAGCTTACAAGTACATTCCAACTAGCAGATGTACAACTTTTGAAACATCGTAAATTTATTTCACACCGCATATATATATATATATATATCCCAAAATGCATATGACAAAGTAAAATCGGAATTTTACCGAAATAATACATATACCCCTACATATTTTATATTTTGAAATCAAAAAATATTTAGAGGTCGCTCAAAGCGATCAAAATTTAAAATTTTTTTTTTTATATGATAAAAAAAAACTTCGTAGAAATGGTACAGAATTCTTGATAATCAATATTTTTCTGTTTCTCTTCAGGAGGCTTCCAATAATAACACCCAGTTTTTTATTTAACGATTTTTTTTATAGGTCCACCAAAAATTCCCAGAAAATGCAATGAGGGACTAATAACAAAGGCATTAGTATTACAAAATGGTTAAATAAACAATTGAGTATTATTATTGGAAGTCTCCTGGAGGGAACCAAAGTTTTCCTAGGGGGTGAGAGTATTAAAATTCCGACTTTACTTTTTTGGTCCACCCTTATGTAAATACAGATGTATATTTGAAGAGCTTTTACCTGATTGCTCTTTGCCCAGTTGGCATAAGGATAATAGTTTTCAATTGAAAAATCATATTAATTTAATTCATTAAAACTTAGTGCATAGAATGCATTAATAAAATTTAAATTCCTTAACAAAGTTATATCGATTTTCATAATTTAATAATTCCACATGTCCCGGATAGAGAAATGGGCAACTGAATTTCGAAATTGTGCTGATTGCGGTAAGTCTTAATTTATAATTCATGATTGCCATACATTTGCTTGTACGCTACTAAAAACATGGAGCGCCAATATTTTACGAAATATATGTATGTACATATTTTCATTTGCCAACAAATTGGTAAGTTATTCGAAGTGATATTTTAATTGCTAGACATTTATGCGATTTATGTTTAATTAATATAAATTTTTGGCATATAAAACGGCAATCGAAATTTTATCGGCATTTCTACAAATGCATATACATACATACATGTGTAATAACAGGCGGTTTAATAAGTAAGCGTTTAATGAAATTACTAAATACTATTTCATTCATAAGAAACAGTAAAAAATATAAACAAATAATAAGAACGTTTTTTAAATTCAACTTACATATTTCTTCTACATATTCGGATTCTGCGGATAAAAATATGTAAATTTTGTTTGAAACTTTTTTCTTGAAAGTGTCTTTTTCAATCTCTAAAGGCCTTCGAACTTCAACTTGTCTTGAACTTCTGAAATGTGAGTGAAAATGTTTTAATTGGAAAACGAAAAAATATGAATTATCGGTGTAATCCGGAAGTCGCTAATACCACCAAAAGATAGAGCATTTAGGATTTGCGAGGTCATAAATATGTTTGCGTTTTTCTATAAAAGATATTTCCCTCCATTTTAGAGGGTCATGAAATTTTACATGTAGATATATATAAGTTTGATTTGGTAGCTTTATAAGGAACACACAACCCGGTATTTCTTTGCACACGTCGCTGTTATCGCGCCCCTAAACCACACAAAAACATTGCGCAATATCGGTCTTGCGTCGGTCGTTTGTGTGGTGTATGAGGTCGTTTATACCAAATTGCACAGTTATTGCGCTAAAATTAAAATCATTTTGATATTTCCCTCATGCTTGTGTTATTGTACAATGATTTGTGTTGCGTATGGCGACAACTGCGCAATTTTTTGTATAGTTTTGATTATGGTGCTGTAAAATAAGGATAAGAGCGTAGAAAAAATTTTTTTTTTATTTAAATATTCTTTTTTTCCACAATTTTGACTTGTGCAAGTCTCCAGTTGAGCAATGATTTTGTTTGCACAAGTTAATATTGTGGAAAAAAAGAATATTTAAAAAAATCATCTATAAATGGTAGCTTTTTCCGAATATGTCAACATTAAAATTTATACACCTACATACATACATGATTAATATATACAAATGATATTATCTATATGTTACTGCATTTTTTTTTGCCCTTCGTTTTTTGTTGTAATTCTACATTTTTAATATGTACATATGAAAGTATAAACATACCGTATTGTTCGTGTATATTTGTTCCAACGCCTGAGCTGGATTATCCTGGAAGTTCAATTAAAATTCAATCTGTATTGCGCAGACAGGCAGGAAGTGCACTTTGACTGTGTAAAATTTGGGCGTATATGAATGCACAGCCACACCAAAATAAATATGTTGATACATATATACATGCATATGTATGTATGAACTTATATATCTGTACATATGTACGTATAAAGAATGTAGGTATGCACATTAGCCCGAACCAACTCGCAAGCAAACAAAAAAGGGTTTGCCGCACACGCTGAGTTTAAATTATTTTTGCAAGACTAAAAATTGTATTTCTTCTTACAGTTTTCGGTGACACTAATATTTGGCAATATTTATATTTTTTTAATAGTTCTACTGGAATAATGAAACTACTTTCATAGCAAAAG